>NC_089178.1:2814210-2895082 GCF_947507565.1 Oscarella lobularis | reverse complement strand
AGTGTGCTACGGTCATTGAGTGCAAGATTGGCGTCCGATAGGCCAATTCGATTGCTTCGAGCGGAGCCGGCGCGGACGCCAATTCGTGCAAGAGAACGGAGCCGAAGGAAGAATGACCTGACCACGAATCGTTCAGCCGAACGAGAACGTCTTTCAGACGGCTGATGCATTGCGTCAGTACATCTCGTTGACCAGCAACAGACTACGGGACAAAAGAGTCAATCATTGTCACTATCCAAACCCGACAAGTCTGAATAACTATACCACTAAGCCTCTGCATGTCATTGAAACGGATTGGCAGGCGGGCGAGACGGGAAAGTTCGTTGGCATGTTGGGTAAGGAGGGAATCTTCAGCAACGGCTCTAATCCACCCTTGGCGACGAATTCCCTGTAGTGATCGTCGGTTGCGTTGTTATTCAAAATGGCAAAAACAAATCGCACCTAGACAAGAAAAAATGAACGCTAGACCCCGTTTGATAACCGATGCCACCGCCGTCTCTACGTACCACGTTGTGAGCGTAGTCCAATAAGGGTGCCGTCGCCACTTTTTTCGCGTCGTTTTCCGCCGCTTCGGCGACTTGACTCGGTTGCGGAGACGCTCTCTGACTGTCCTCGGCGTCTCTTCGTCCCTCGTCGTCGTCGTCACTTGGAGCTTCGACGGACTCCTCCACAGCTGAAGCGGCAAC
Organism: Oscarella lobularis; assembly: GCF_947507565.1. NCBI lineage: Eukaryota > Metazoa > Porifera > Homoscleromorpha > Homosclerophorida > Oscarellidae > Oscarella > Oscarella lobularis. The sequence goes on along the minus strand of NC_089178.1, from coordinate 2,894,396 downwards.
GACACGGGCTTCGTCGCCGCTTACAGCCTGCTGTTCAGTCGGACCAGCGACACCAGTGGCTGCCGGAGCTTTTCGTTTATCTCCTCCCGTAGGAGCACCACTGTAACTCGGATCAACTCCCATTTCACACAACTGCTCAAGGAGCTAAAGAAAGAAAGAAAGAGAAGAGTATAGATCCAGATATGGGATTAAATTCTCAGATCTATTCTCTCTACCTGAACAACACCGGCCATTGCGTCGGACTTCAATGTGGGCTGATGCCGCATCAATTCATCCATAGCACTGCCTAAATTCGTGGCGGTATCGTCTAAAAAGGAAACGGTCTTACTTTTTTAGCACAGAAACGACTTTTCGCCTCACCGAAATCGTCCGCATTTCGTCGCCGCTTCATTGCCGGCAAATACTCGGGCGAAAGCATGACCTTGAACAGGCGTTTGAATGGATGACAGTTGACGAACGCGTCCAATCCTCGCTGATTGAGACACAAGGCGCTGAGCATGTTGGGAAGAGATCCGAGAACGTCTTTCGTCGCTGGAATCTGCGAAAAACGCTTAGGATTCATTGGTTCTCGCGCTCTCTCTCACTCACGTCCTTGAGGATGAGAGAGTTGAGCATTACACCCGTCAAACCGGTGTCCTGTAGCGGCGACAGAAGAGAAGGCTCGTGAAACACGTACACGGTCACGACATCAGTTGCTATAACAGAAGGAAAGTAAAAAAAACCTGCGCGCGAACTGAGGATGGATACATCGTACCCAAGTGATAAAGTGGAGGTCCGTAGTATTCAGAATTGCTGATGATGTGTTTGAGCGAAGTGGGAAGCGAGCTGTCCATAACTAGAGATTCGCGTCGCGATGAGAGAAAAACGTGCTCATATATTTTCTGTCTCACTCGATCTAATGCTGTCGGCAAAAGCCGTGTCCGGAATCGCTTTCTTGAGAAAGTTCAGTATCGATTTAATGAGTGCGGCTCTCTGGGGTTGACATTGAACGCAATCCTTCTTCTCCTTGTTTATAACGGGCACAGCTATATAAGAAGAAAATGTCAAAGAATTATGATGGTAAAGAACGATCGTCGCCCACCACCAGTTGAAGGTCCTGGCCTGTCTACATCAATTTCCATCTGACTTGCACCCGTCTCGTCATTTCCACGTGCCTCGCTCGATTGCTCCTCTGCTTCCTCTACAAGATCCATAGCTGTTTCCTTCTCTTTATTTCTCCCCGAGTCTTCCTCGCCGATCCCGCGAGCTTGAGACGGCAACTCAAAAGGACAAACCAGACGGCATTGGTTCACTTCAAACTGGCGCAATTCAAAAATAGAAAACACCGTGCGAGCCCCAGTCACCCCTCCCTTTCTCACATCAAGTCGTTTGATCAAACTAGACAATCCATTCTGCGTCTGAAGAGCGCCCATTTCGAAATTCGTTATCAAATCGATAATTCTCACAGCGCGAGTCACAAACTACGAGACAGATCGAGATATCCTTCTTAGAATACCGCGAGCAATCGACTCACTGTTATATGACTCTGCTCCGTCTGTCTCCACGCAATCACCTGAAGCAACGTTTCCACCACGCCACAAGCAAGTAGAGCATCTCCACCTAAGAAAAAAAAATCTTGGTGTCAACCCACCACTGCGTTCATAGAAGAAAGCTATATTATCTACCTGCTTCTGAGCTTGCCAGATGATAGAGGAACGAAAACAGAGCCGTGGAAAAGAGCTGCGGATAAGCCTCGTGCTGAGAATCTAGATTTGTATTAGTTGAATTAGTAACGTAGTTTCTTACTCGTAGATGTGAAACCTACCCGTCATCGCTGTAACGCAGCGTCGGACTAATCGCGGAAGAAAACCGTGATAATTGGCCGATCCAGTAGCATCAATAATTGTGGTGAGTCTACACAGTAAGAGCTAGGTAAGAAACACTTGCGCTCGCTCTCCCAAACAAACTTTGGATTTCTATCGAGATGAATGACCGACGTCAAAGTCCGGAGTGCAGCCGCTTGAATTTCCTATATTTAAAAAATTGTCCACGTGCAAAAGCGTCACGTAACCATTGCGTTCCACCAACCACGAGTCGCTGATCATCCAGTTGAAGGACTTCGACTAGTTCTTCAATGAATCCGGGATAGAGGAGGGGATTGACGACGTCCTGGCCAGCATTGGAATACACTGAAGCAAATATTCAACGTCGTCAATTAAATTAAACCCCCCATTTTTTTTGCTATATCTATCACCGAGAATGGAAATGGCTTGGAGACGGGCTTGCACGCACTGGCAACGCAACGTGAAGTTGGGAAAGTATTTTGCCAAACGAATACGCGTTAAAAGTCCCATCTTTAAAAAAAAAGTGCGAAATTTGTTTCTTTCAAAAACGGGAAATGCTCTTTTGCCCCATCTACCTGCTTTCCCTGAGGAATGTTATAGAGTTTGACAAGGTGACGCATCAATCCGGCAACGTTTTCCTCGTACTATATATTTCCAATGACAAAGTCACACAGGCGCAAATTCTGTTCTCAAAACCTGATGGAGCTGATCCAAATGAATCGCACACAGCGAACTAGCGGCTGATTTCTCTTTCCCGTTAGGATTCATGTAGAATTCCATGTGAAGCGTCGTCGCCGACGTGGGAAAGTGCTGTGAAAACGAACAACGTTTTATATGTGATACCAAGTTACAAGCTTGCGACCTTCAGGTCTTGATTCTGACAGCATTCTGCTAATCCGAATCCGTTCTCCTTGCCGCCCCACGGCTCTGCCAAGTAATTCAACCTGAGTTGAAGGGACTGTCTCTGATCAGTGGAAAGTCTTGATAGAAAGTTGGACCGTTTACTGTATGAAAAAAAAAAATGAAATAGGAAGTATTGCTTTTTTTTCCCCCGTAGATAAGGAAACCTGAACACGTAGAGAAGATTCAAAACGGCGATGACAATTTCCATGTCAGAAGAGCCCAGCAAAGCAACAATACTCTAAGAAGCAAATATCAAAAAAAAATTCTCATTCTCATTCGAAGGCGTGGTTTACCTCCATGGAGCTGTACAGGTGTCGCGCGTACGAATGTTCGACAAGCAAAGCGGAGAACTTGAGCACTTGAAGCACAATCAGTTTCGTCTGAGAGAAAAAAATGAAAATCCAAAATGGCGGTCAATTTTTTTCGACTACTTTTTCGTCGTCCAAATTCGTGCAAAGATTCACGCATTTCGTTTCGTCGTCGTTGTCGTCGTCGCCGCCGCCGCCGCCGCCGTCGTCGTCGGACGACGGCGCGTCGCCGACACGACACGCGCGTTCGAGAATGTCGTCGAAACGATTCAGAACATCGATCCAGTGATAGAGTTCGCACTGGCAAAAAAGAAAAACGTGGAATTTTTTTTCCTTTCTCTCCTGCGCGATCTTCACCTTTCCGTAGTTCCACGTGACGACGGATCGCAGCTCGTCGACTAGTTCGTCGTCGGTACAGTTTTTCAACACGTCGACGAAGTCTTGGCAACCAGGCGGCTGCGCAAATAGACGGGTGGGGAACGCGAATGAAAAAAGGGGCCCCACTCGCTTTCGAGAGTCGTTTTTCGCTTCTGTAGCGCTCTTACCAATTCCGTTATGTTCTTCTGCGGTTTCTTTTCGATCTTCATCGCGCTGGAGAAGAAAGGACGAGCACGTTAGTGGATAGGAACGCGGTTTTTTCGTCTCGTTCGGCGTAGAGAGAAAAGCGAGTCGTTTGACGAAATGTCGGACTGTGCGAGAGTGCGTTTATTTGCCCGATTTAGTGACGAACACGCGAGCGCACATTCGCAAAACTGCCAACGCATCGATATCAACTCGTGACGTACAATGACAATCCTAGCGGCCTAGCACGCCTTGGGTGATCTAATCATGGTCTAATATCTAACTTCACAACTCATCGTGTTCGTCTTTGTCTTCGTTTTCGTCTTCGTCTTCATCGTAGGGCTTTGAATCCATTTCCCGAGCAACAGTCTTTAGAATTTCAAGTGGCAAATTTTCAATGTCCTCTTTGAGAAGATGACCCCGATTGTGGATATCAAGACGATCAAACTGTGCTTTGACTACTTCAAATTGACCATCTTGAGATTGCGCATACATATGAAAAAAATGTGTCCACGTGACAACACCATCCTCATTCAACAAACTCAGCAAATTGATGCGTATTAGCTCGGGGTTTAAATAACCTAAATCAATGACCTAAAAACAGCAATTTCATCTCAAGTCAACAATTAGACTTTGACTTGTAACCTACCGCATCTCCCCCCTTGTAAGTCCAAACGAGTTCCACTTGACTAAGATCTGTGTATCCGAACGTCTCGTTCTCGCATCCCGTCTCATTGAACTCGTCATAAGGAAAGAAGAGCACCGTCGACGATATCGATCGTCCGTACGATCGCACCTGGTGGAGATAGCGAGCCGGAATAAATATACAGTCGCCTGGAGCCAACGTCGCCCACTCCCATTCCACGTCGCTGACAGACGGATATTTATCCAAATTAACAACGTCAGGATTAATAGTCGAATATCCTGATCCTTGGTTCGGCTCTCGCGGCGCCAAATGCAACTTGTCCGCAAATCGAGGATGAATCATCATGAAATCTTTTCGTCCCGCTACGAGACAGTGTATATTGTGATCGGCGTCAAAGTGGATGACGGATCGCGTTCCGCCGTAGCCGAGCCAAAAATTCGCCTCCTGAAGACTTCGACGAAATGTGCCGCAAAGGAGACACGGGAGCGCCGGAAGTTCTTTCCGCATTGCTTCCGGCAATATCGTCACGGCGTAAATAGGACGATCGTGTTGCCGGTATTCGGCGAGAAATCGTCGCATGTTCATTCGCCGTGCTCTTTTCGAACGATCTTCGTCTCGAAGTTCGTAGAGAACGTCGTATTGATCGCCGTAGTTTTTTTCGAGATATTCGTCTGTCCATAGGCGATGGGCGGGCGAGTTGGCCACCGCTCCGCGAAAGACGGCCGGGATTCGATCCCTGACGTGCCGCTCCCAGAATTCGGGTGGTCGCATGACCGTCGTGTATTCTTGGACGGGATTTTCGGGTGCGCGCTGCTGTCCAAACGGTTTGAGGTGACCCACGCGACCGTCGCTGTCCGGCATGTCAATTTCAGGTGGAAACGGCACGGGAAGAGCTTCCCACGCACGCGTACGGAGAAAGAAGACGAAAAGTAACCAAAGTGAGTACCAAAGTGAGGACATGACAAACGCACGCTAAAAATCCGGGGAGGCGTAGCGGAGAGGCGACGTCACGTTGCTTTGGATACAGTGTACGAACGATGAAAAGAACGAACAGCGAATTGAAGACGAAGGAAAGCAGCCACAAAGTCGACATCGTTGTGACAATCGAAAAGGCCGTTCTCTATCGTAATGCAATCATTTTGCGCGTCTCTAGCTGAATATAGAGAGCCTTTCCTAGCGACCGATGGCCCGAAGGAAGTCAAGAAACGCTCCGTGAATCCCGCCAAGGCGCAGCACTTTTTTCACACAGAATATCGCCTTTTGCCGACGGACGTCGAAGCGACGAAAGCCGACGTGGTGACGTTCGGCAGCGCGGCGAAAGTTTACACCGACTCCGACTCGAAAGTGATGCGATCGTGGCGCGAAGGCGATCTCGTCTATTTCTCCTGGTCGCAAAAGTGAGTCCTATAAGAGAAAACAATCGAAGATGACATAAGAAATCGCTTTTCTGTAGACGTAGGATCGAAATCACTATGGATCTCCTTACGGCCTTATTTTCTCATCGAGTCGATCTTCAAATATGGAACTCCAAAGACAAAGTGTCGGCTCGCGCGAGATTCGATCGTCCCAAGGCACTTCGATCGCCCCAACAGCCCCTACTCCCCAGTCGAACGCCGTCCGCTATTGCTCCGATTCCGCCGCAACCGGAAGTGCGAAAGAGCGTCCAACCGCCGTCGCCGTCGCCCCTACCGCCTAAAGAACGACTCATAAAATCGTCCACGCCGGATAGCGTCGGTTCGATCGAATCGCCGGCGAAGGAAAAGAAGAAAAAGGGAAAGAGATTGAAATTGGAAACGGAAAAGGAGACGACGACTCTTCTCGCTATTCCCCTTGCGAAGCTGTTTGTGAAAAATGCCGTCGACGTCGAGGCGCGACTAGAGCGTCCCGTCGGCCCCCTACAAGACGCCCGAATTCTAATCAGCATCGGCGGCACTTTGATGGACGAAAAGCAAAGAAAGGCGCTCAATCCAATGGCAATATGTATACGAGGTGCAACCGGTATGCCCGACTTCCCCATCAACTGGGACGAATTGCAGCGCAGGTGGGGTCCAATAACCAGCGCTGTCAGCTTATGGTATCTTTCTGCTAGGTGCCTTCCCGCATACGCTCAATATCGGTTCTATGATCAGCCTGTTTACAAAACGATTGGGTGCCCTCAAAACCGGGAATTGCTTTGGGAAGACGTCGGCGTTGTACTCGTCGGATCGATTGATCTTGCTCTGCTCGTCGAGTGGCTCTGCGGTCCGCCCTTTGTCGTCGAAATCCACGACAGGGATCGAATATTTGAAGGAATCAAAGCACAGCCCGTCATATTCGGTGATCTGGAATCTGACGAGGACATAGGTACCCTGACCCATAGTGAAGGTAAGACAAACAGCAGAAGACACAGTCCCTATTGTGTATGTACCGCCGCTTTGTATAGGAGGAATAAGATTGACTCACGATCCCTTCAAGGGGCCCTCGAAACCGTGGGATCCTTATGGTGTAGCCAAGTTCGATCTGTCCGGATTATTGAGAGGGGAGTGCCTTCTCAATTTATCGTCTCCCATCTTGAATTGCCCTCGACCGAACTCGAACGACGAACGCCTCAGGCAGATCGGCCCAGGTGCGTCAATGCCAATTAATGTTGAATTTTGCATAAGATACGATCAGCGCTGCTACATCCGCAGAATCTCAACCAACGCTCGCTGGAAATTATCTCGATGCTGGCAGCGAGCTCAAACTCAAAATCGAATTAAGTTATCCGCTCGTCGCGTCCAAGCAAGGAACAGCAGTGGCGTCTGGCACAGCACCAGTCAAAGTAAACATTTGGTCCATTTGTCTAGATCCGAGAATAAATAAATCTCTCCCCGTTGTGCAGTGCCCCTTTTCCCGGCTCGTATTTGCTTTTCCAACCGCAGTAAGCGCAAAAACAAAGCGGCTTCTGTTGGAAAGCGTTAGCGTCATCAACGCCGCGGCGCTCGGTCTCGATAATCTGCCACAAAACGTCGCCCAGGTCGCTCTATCGACGTACAAATTATCGAGGTGAGCGCAATGATTTGCATTGACGTAAAGCCAACGTTGTGCCGCGCCTCAGTGCCCAGAAAAGTGATCCAAACTTGGACGTCGTCACGGGCTTCCAAGTCGTCGATCCAACCGCGCACATCATCGTACTCGAAGGCCTGCACCGAAGTGGCATTCGTAAGATCTGGAATTCGATTCCCCATCCCCAGCCGGAGGACGACGATAAATTCTATCGAGTTCTCCACAACTCCAGCTTGGTCTTCTCCAAGCGTCTCTACGCAGACCTCGACGTCGATTTGTGCGTCGTGCAGCTGCATAAACCCGTCGCCGACATTCTCGCCCAGCCAATAGTGTACGTGAAGGATGTTATTCCTCAGCTTTGTCTGCAGGCACTTATCAACTTGGACAAGGTTGCCTTTGCCTCTTATTAATGCGGTCTGGAATGTATAACCCCCATGTCTTCTGTACTGTAGATGTCCAAGGCAGCCCAGTTGATTGACGTATCGAGAAACGAATTGTTTCCTTCAGCTGAGATGATACTGGCGCTCGGTCGCGAATTCGGCGTTACGAGTCTGGAGAAAGTGATGGAAGAAACGGATGAAGGTTTTCCTCTCCTTTTGGGGTTCCGGGGTGCGGTCTTAATTCACTTGCGTTTTTCTTTCAGCGAGGACCGGTGAAAGTAAAAACGTCGTTCGTGCTACCGAAAATCGCAAGGCCGTGAAAACATCGCGACTTTGGACGCCCATCAGCAATAGAAACTTCGCATACGAGCAGGCGTTGGCCGAAAGAAAAACCAAAGAAAATCCAAACTACCTGAAACAAAATATAGTAATTTGTAGACGACGGTATTGCTTTTCATACCTAACCCCCCCCTTCCCCCCCCCCCCCCTGCCGTGAAGCTTCACACGAGGACGGAAAATACGAGACGACGACCACCGCACGTTCGTTCCAAAAGCGACGATTCTCGGCTCGTAGCCTACAATTACAGTAGCCAAGCATTGAACTCAACTGAGCTGGCAAAGAATAGACTACGGCGTCTTCTTGGCCAGGTAAACTAGACAATACTCGTCGTATAATTCAAATATGGTAGACATCAAAAGGAGCCGGGAAGCCAGTTCACCTACTGTCAAGACTTCAATACAATGACTATGGAACCGGCCTATCCCACGTGGAAAGAAGAACTTCACCAATGGGGAATGACTGCTAAAAGGGAATTCATCTATCCAGGACCAAAAACTTCGTTGGAATCGAACCAACATCCAGGACTGCCAGACGAAGCCAGAAAAGAAGAACTTCAACAGGTAGTAGACACACCCTAAAAATGTATAGAGATAGAAAGGAGAGAGGACAGGAATTCCAAAATTGACACCAATGCCATACTTTATTTCTTTTAGCCATGGGAAGAGAATCTTTTGCATATGAACAAGCTCAAGCCAACTGTGGAAAGGTCAGCTGAGCTTCTTCGAAAGAGGACCTCGACGGTACTATTAAGCCCTATTATCATTATTCCATGCATGAGAAGTGGGGGCCCCCTTGAATTTGATTATCGGCGACCGATCTTCGTTTGTCTAGAATGAGATTTAGTTGGCCTCAGAGACGGGAAGACATGGACCTGTTGACGAAGCCGATGCCCTTCTTCGGCCAGCCAATGCCCGTCGGTGTACACAGCAGTTCTGGCGACGAGGATGATAATTCGAGTCAACCGCCAGCGACGGACTTCAAAACGCATCGTCTGCTCGCAGCCACCGAGTTGACGTCATCTGGTCGAAAATCAAGTAATCAGCTCGATCGCTTGAAGGACATCCTAAAAGATCCTCCAAGCAAATTGCCACTGCGAGGCAGAAACGGGGTTCCGAACGTGCCACCGTTATCAGTGATTACTGAGATTGACGACGAGAGGGAGACAATGAATAGACAGGGCTATCACCCGGGTCCATTCGAAGGAAGCAGTTGGACAGTAGAAAAGAATCTGATACCAATTGCGGGTCGAAATCGTCGGGGAGGCAATTCCGAGCATTTGGACGGCTTCAGGTGTGTACGTTGGGATACCTATTTAGGACGGCACCCTCTTCCGGACATCTGGTCCTATGACTAGGAAGGGGGCCCCTCTCCCAAACGAATTCTTACCCTGATTGGATATCCGCGTCCAATGCATTATTTCTCGTTTTCTGTGCAGATTGTGGCACCGATCTTTCGATCCCGTCCACAAGCGACCCGTCGAACCTCTCAGCGACGAAGAACGACAGACGCATCTCTTCCAACGACGACGAAGCGTCGAACCGCCCTGTTAGTGTGAGATATTTATTGGAGTCGATGTGTTGACGTACTGCACGCGATCTTGCTCCACTATCGTCGCGCAATTACGCTCGTTTTGACGTCGCTGCGATCGATTAGAAGCAATTACAATTTCCCCCATCGAGTCGCGATCTCGAGACCGCGCCTTGCCGTTGCAATATGGCCCTGTCAAATTCCGGCCCGGACGTGGCTACGTGCTAATTCGCTGGAGACCCTTGATTGAATTTGACCGTCTCTTCCTAACGTAAATCGGTCCCCGCGCTGACGAATAAAAATAGCACTCGTAGTGACTACTGAGTAGAGAAGCGTTACTCATCGCACCGCCTCCGGGAAGGCAGATAAAACGATTAGGCTAATGTTTGGGCCTCGTCTGCGAAAATAACGGTACTTAGTGTACGTGCGCGCGCGCGACGAAAGGAAAGAGTAAGGCGCGAGGACGCGAGTTTCACTAGCAATTAAAATTGCGTCAGGTTGCGGAAGAAGACCGGGTGTTCCTACCGAAAATCGCTTTAGTGGAGGCCTTGCTGCGTGGGCGAGGTCATAAGTCGCACCGCAAGCCAATCAACGAGGACGCGCCCACGTAACGAATTAACGCTGGGTGGGAGCGAGGGGCCGGCGCATTCCCAGGATGATTCAGTTTAGCGCCGATGTTAGTTCAACGCTCGCGCACTCAATCCCCCATTTCGTACCCAATAGGCTGTGAGGAAGGGTGAAGGAGTGGAAATCATGTCGTTCTCATTCTTTTGTCCGACGCGCTTCGGCCGACGACGAAGAAAACAACAACAGCAACAGCAGCAACAACAGCGCGCCTATCAGGACCCGGCTTTCGTCGACGAACCGTACGAAGTGTCGGGCAATACGCAGCACTTTCCGCCGGGCTGTTACAACGTCATACTCCAAACGTTCGAAGCGACCATGGCCGACGAATTAGTCGTCAACGAAGGCGACATCGTCCAGATGTTATATCGCGAAAACGATTGGGCTTACGTGGCCAACTTGGACGGCGACGAGGGCTACGTGCCTTATTCGTTCTGCGCCGAACAAGCGCCCCGATCGAGTAGCCTTCCGTCACGTTCGTCGGCAACGTCGTCTGCCGGCGCCGTGCACGAAAACGGCGGCGGCGCGAGCGTGGGGGGAGACGCGTCCAAACCGCCAGCGACCGCTCGATCGCCTTCCGACACGAAAACGGCCAGTTACGCGCTAAATGCCCGACCGTCGCCCGGACGAAAACCGACGCCTTCGACGACGCCCGAAGACAGCATCGAACGACTCGATCCGGCGCGACTTCTTCACGATAGGATGGGCGACGCTGGATCGCCGCCGCTTACGGACGACGACGACGACGACGACGACGACAGTGTTCGTCTTCCGTCAGCGTCTCGCGCTTCGGCGACGGCTACGAACAAAGTGAACGATCGGAAAGACGGACGTCAAAGGGTCAACGGCGCCGCGTTCCCACGGGGGGCCCAAGAACAACATACGACCTACACGGAAGTGCACGTTGGCTTCGGTGGTTCGACTTCGACCCCGACCGACAGTACGACGTCAACGACGAGCGGCGGCGAGTCGCGATTTGTCAAAAAAGCGATTGGCACCTTTTTGGTGCTCTACGACTTTACCGAATGCCGCGATGACGAAGTGCCCGTAAAGCGCGCCGATATCGTCACGCTGCTCAACGACGACGATCCTGACTGGGCGTGGGTTGCGAAAAGCGACCAGGGCGAGGGCTTCGTGCCGCGCAATTTTCTCGTTCCTATCAACCAAACGGCAAAGCCGCCGGCGCTGCAAGAAACAACATCGAATCGACGCGTTCCGCACGATGCGAACGGCGGCCAATCGCGTCTCGTCGTTCTCTACGATTTTCACGCGCAGTCGGTCAGTCAATTGACCGTGTGCCGCGGCGATTCGGTCTTCGTTGACGCTGCCACGCGAGACACGCGCGAGCCGTGGCTGTGGGTATACTCGCCCCAGGCTAATCGATCCGGCTTTATTCCGGCTAATTTCGTGCGTCCACCAGTTGGACTATAATAAATTACGAGAGAGACCGTAGCAGGTTGGTTTCGATCTCTTTTTTTTACGTGCGGGCGAGTGTATAGGGGGTACGTTAGGGGTTATAGGCGAGCTCATTTATTTGGCTATTTGGACATTCTGGGAGATATTTTATTCATGTACGTTGTGCGAGTGTCAGCGCGGCGTCTATCAGTGTCTAATTGACCATCGAATCTCATTCTGTGCGTGTGTACTGCGACAGTTGCGAACGTAAACATGAGAAGTGGGGCGAGACGGTCTCAGTCTGCCCATGGCCGAAGCCTTGATTTGATTGCCCGATGAGCGTGCGCAGCAATCGAATTACGATAGTAGAGAGGTTTCAGTTCGGCCGCCTGACAAATGACGCAAGTGTCGACCTTTCATATTTACGAACCGAAATCGAATTCAAGTTCTTCTTCGCACGCGGGGTGACGCGAGCGTGACACGCACACAGAGGGGAGGGATTTTAGCGCGCACGTTTCTCGTGCGCATATTCAGTAGACACACCATATTAAAAGCACTTACGTGGAAAATCGAATTGAGCGACGAGCATCCATGCATATTTCAACTCATCAACTCATGTACTCTAAACTAGCTTTCGCTTTCTCCATCTCGTGAAGAAACTGATAGAACTGGTGAAGACTCAGTTCTAAAGCGAAACGTCGAGCATTTGGTACCTTGCAATAAAATAGAAACTCACCCATGTACACGTCTTCCGTCTTGCCTCCCTTGTCGAGACTAAACTTGACCTGGAAATGAATTCTAATGTTTATTTTGAATAGGGTTTCTATCAGGTGTCGCCCTCACCTGCAGAAACGAATTCCCGACCTTTTTGACGTCACTACTGGCCGCCGTCACTAACGAACGCGAGAAGAAATTAGAATGCATGCATAAAGACAGTAACCTCGTGCCTGTCAACGTCAACAAATAAACATAGCGCGCATAACGCAAAGTGTCCTCGGAAGCGAACTGTTGGGGTAGCGTGGGAAAGATCAACGCACGTGCAGTGACGCACTTAGCGAGAGGATTCCTTCAACATCAACCGCATCTCTCCCACGGGGGAGAAAACGGGCAACCGCAGTGTTTGAGTCATCTTTTATTAAAGTAATTACCTATCCTAACCGATCGTTTCCCTCTTCCTATACCGCGCTTCCTCTCTCTTCGCTTACCTCCAAATCGCCAATCCATGTCCACGAGACGATTGACGGTTAGAGTCTGCCCGAGCGCCGTTCTCGACAGCGCAATCAAGTTAAGTTTCCACTAAAACGCCGATCATCTGACATCATCGAATAAAAAAAACAAAATCCGGCATGCCTGAGCGGCCACGAGGGCGGATTTCTCCGTAGACAAACCTATCCCCCAGGGCAATAGGACCCAATGTTTACTGAATAGAAATCATCATTTACCCAGCTGCTGCAGATCTTCTTCTAAATGCGGTGGGGACAGATTCTTTCTTAGAGCCACCTTCAGGAAGTGGTCACCTTTGAATCAAGGAAACTTCCAAACCAGAAAGAATAGGCGTTTGTGTAATAAAAACACAGTTAGTCTATTATAGGATATTGCTAAGAAAGAACGAACGACGTTCTTTAGGCCGCCCGGATTGATGCCCTGTTCCGCGGCGAATTCGCCGAGTCGGGTTAGGAGTCGAGAGCTCTGCAGTAAGAAGGCGTGCAAGATTGCACGAGTGACTATGCTGTTCTACTTGGTAGGGTTCGACCAGAAATGAAATGACGATGGTGACGAGTTGGGAAAAGGCCTGAAAGATGCGTCGTTGCAACGCGTCGCGGCGCGAAAGGAAATCGATTCGATGCCTACGTCGTCTGGAAACTTGGCGAGATTGCCGAAGTCCGTGTAGAGCTGATCGTCGGGCGTTTCGGACGTAAAATGAAACGCCATTTTGAGGAAGAACGAGATCACGTGAGCAAAGTCGCCCGGACTAGCGCAAAATAATATGATAGAACTCCGTTATAAATTTTGGGCGATTTAGGAGAACAGCAAAGAAAAGCGCTACGGACACAAAAAGTCACACAAAATGAACCATTATTTCTTAGCAACTGATAGGAAGGTCAGCGTTCTTGCACTTTCGACAGCAATAGGATTCGAGCGACTGAGCAGATTCCGATGTGAGTCCAACGCAAGCAAAATGATACCACGACTTGCAGTCGTCGCACTGCACCCACTGGAGCTCCTCGCCACTTGGCATCAAGCAATGATCGGCAACGCACGGTTCCTCTTTGTCTGACTCATTTCCAAACGGCGACACGCGAACTCGTCGTCGCCTTGCCACCTTCACCTCGTCGGCATCGACATCATAGCGCCGTCGACTACGCTTTCGTCGCCGTCGTTCCGTCGCAAGACAAGGTACGTACTACAATAAAAAATAAAAATAAATATGAGTTATTCGTGAAGAGCGGTGCTGGGATTACTTCTGTCAGCGTTGAAGGCACGTCGACGACGTCGTCGCCGTCACCTTTCCCCGACTGCAGCAACGACCAAATTTGCTGCGTTTCGTCGACGGTCACTTCAAGCATGTCGCCTTCAATAGCCAACTCCTCGAGCGTCGCTCTCTCGTCGTCAGACAGTTCGATTTTCAATTTCGTCACCGCCGCCGTTCCTTCGGTGGCGGCTGTCACCTGTTCAGGACTCAGAGCTTCGACGTCGACGTGGGGAGACATCGATGACGACGGCGGCGGCGGCGGCGAAACGGATGACGTCTTTTCGTTGCGTTCTTTCAACATGACAGTTCGAAGAGCGTGTCTCGCTCTTATCTGCCAGTCCATTGTTCTCTCGACGAGCCGCTCCAAGGCCAACACCTCCAACATATGCGCCTGAACCTTTTTTCCGCCTTCGACGATACTCCTGACGATTTCGATTCGCGGCCGCTTCGTTCTACAGCAGACAGGACAGAGAAATTTCAAGTCTTTCGCGCCAACTCCGCCGCCCGCCGCCGCCGCCGCCGACTTGGGCGGAAGGCCGACGCATCGGCCGTGAAACCAGTCGCAGCACAGCTCGCACTGGACCATGAATCCGGAGACGCCGCGCCGGCAAACGCAATAGATGGCGTGCGGATCTTCGCCGAGACGCTCCTCGACTTTTCGTTGTCGTTCCACGTTGACGTTTCGCACGCGACGCACCGCCTCCATTTCTTCCGTCTCGCGCTCCTTGATCATCGCCCGTTCGTCGGCGACCGAGCGATTTCCCGTCGGGCGCGGCTCCTGCGTCGATTGACTGCGTTTTCGCTGCTTCGTCGGCGTCGACATATCCGACGGGCCGACGTGTTTTCTCGGCAAGAGAACCTTTCGATTGCGACGTTTATTTATAAGGAAATTCTGCGTCGTCGAAAATTCGTCTTACGTCGAGGAGATTCGTCGTCGTTGCGTGACTACTCGGTTTCTTCAAAAAGGAACGGCTCACCCGATCTCGCCACGATCGAGCGATCGTGACGCGCGACTCGATGTTGGAAAGACTTTCCAAGTGAACGGGAATCAAACGAGCTTTGAACGCCAATGCTTCCAAATCGCTAATCCACGGATACGCGTCTCGTCTCTGCCACAAAAAGAAAGAC
Source organism: Oscarella lobularis (assembly GCF_947507565.1). Lineage (NCBI taxonomy): Eukaryota > Metazoa > Porifera > Homoscleromorpha > Homosclerophorida > Oscarellidae > Oscarella > Oscarella lobularis. Next base: position 2,879,264 of record NC_089178.1, on the reverse strand, counting down.
CACGGTGACGTGTCATCATTATTTTAGTGATTCGTGTACCAGAAGTTCATTTGCCTCTTTTTTCCACTGCATCGCCCGTTCGAGCGCCTTCTCAATGCTCGCTGTCGACGGCAGAACAACGGGCAAAAGAGAAGCCTCGTGAAGAAGATTCTCGAGGAACAGGGCTTTTGCACTTGGCCTACGCGAAAAATTCGAAAAATTCGCAATTTAAGTACAATTTTCAGTACAATAAAACGAACATACAAACGAGATCTGATAAATCTGATATCCCCTCCTCCTCCTCCCCCCCTCACTCACTTTATCTGGAGAGCGTGGAGAGCTTTTGCCTCCCACTTTTGGCCATTTTCGTAGAGATTTCGCAACTTGGAAAGCGCTTTGCTCACGCCCGGATGACCCGCTGTCGTTCGAGGCGCGGTATCAAGAAGATTTTGTATCGCTTCTAAAGAAATAGACCCCCCAACAGACGATTTCAGCAGATCATTCACGTCGGCAAGCCATCGCGACACTTTGAGCTCCTAGAGATTGGATTACCAATACTGAATTCAATTTCCTGCCTTTGTATACCATTTGAAGTAACGACGTTTCTGGCAGGTCAATAGCAAATTCTTCCGCTTCGCTCAACAGCGTTTGGAGTGACTCTATGTCCGGATTAGGGAGACATAAGACCTTGGCGACCCGCTTCTTGTACGCATCCAAATTGTTTAGTAGATCCTGACACAATAAAAAAATCGCTGAAGAGGAGAGGGAGTATAGATAAAAACAGCACCTTGATAAGTTGGCCTTCGCTAATGCTGCAAGCCAAGTTATCCAACTGATCAACAAATTCAACCAACTCGCCAACCGTGACCAAACGCTCAGGCTTCCGTCGCCTAAAGAAGAACAGAATTGATCCTAAAGCGGATGTGTATGTGTGGAAGACTACGCACTGGTGTCGCCCCGACAACGGCCGCTTTTTCTTTCGCAACACTTTCGTTATGGCCGCCGCACATCGTTCCGCCTCGCTGATTGCCTCCTTCATTTCGACAATTAATTCCGAGCAGCGCAGCTTTTGTTCCTTGGCAACGGCAATGAGTCGTTGAAAGTCGCTAATTTCTACAGAAAGATCTTTGAACGAAAATCCCGTTCGATAGCGTTTTCGCTTCCTACTTGGTCTGCAGTCGAGCGGGGCGTCGAGCAAGTTCTTCACCTGAGATCTCCACTCGTTGTACGCCACCGCACGATCACTCAGATTACGCTGAAGCATCCGCAGGTCGCCCAATTTGTACCGATATCTAAACACGTCATTCTTCCCTTTCGTAGAACCCCCTTCGTCAAAAAACGCACCTCAAGCAACATTTTCCCAACGACTTTTCTTTGCACATTTCGACGAGATCGTCGACGTGCTTCATGCACACGCACTTGCCGCATTCGTCCACGTGAGAGACGGCGGAGAGATAGCACGTCGTCTTGCACACGCAGCACTGTCGTTCGTCGTCTGGCAACAATTCGAACGGCTCCATTTCCATACTCCCCACCTTCAACTTTGCACAAAAACAAGGATAAAGTGTAAAAGAAAAAAAGAGACCTCTGTTTTTAAATTTCTCACTTCCTCAATGACGTAGGTTCGGCGCTCAATCTCCTCTTCAATAATATGAGATATTTCCCTACATGACTCGACGGCAATTTCCGGATCTAGATTCTCCGCGCAGGCCGCCATACGACAGAGCAGCTCGTGATGAGAGAAGACGGGACTGCGATGATAGAGCTGGTAGTGATCGATGCACTTTCGACCGAAGGGCAGCTAGAAGAAGAAACAAACAAAGATAGCTACAAAACAACGCATCTAATTTCGTTTCTTGCCCAGTCAGCTGGCGCAAAATTGACGGCTTCGGCAAAATTGAAACCCTGATTGAATCCGGCGTGATAAGCCCGCGGAAAAGTGACGACGAATTCGCCGGCATGCTGATCCGTTCTCACGATCTATAAAATTTCTTTAGAGAGAGTTAGACGACTCGTAAACGTTTCTCTTACCGGTATATTATGATCCATAAGAACAGACGGCGAGAGAAGAGTGACGAGCTGATGAAGAAGATCCGGTTGACATTCAAAGAGCTCCGGCGCCGTCTGTTTCATCACGCGCTCAAACTCCTCCGCATAGGCACCGGGAACTCCATACCAAGTCTTGGGTTCTCCCCTTTGAAGAAAAGGCCACTTTTTTTAGGCGAGTTATTTTTTTTGCTTGAATTGTCTACCAGTGCAAATAGTTGATCGAATAGCTCCAATGATCTTCGATGTGCCAGCAGAAACTCGAGAAGCACATTCCCACGTATAGCCAAGGCACCTTTAGTGGGAGAGAAGAGAAAAGAACGTTTTTCGGAGGGAGATGACGGATGACCACTGCTCACTTTCATTCCGGATATGTTGGCGTGAACGTGGCTAAGGACGGAATTGGGCAAATTCGGCAAGTTATTCAGGTTCCAAGGCGATTTTGAATAGAACTAGAAAAAGGAGACATTGCCAGAAGACACGGATTGCCTATATCTATACGAACTTGATCGTCCTTCAAGGGAAAACCGCTTCCGTGTTCAGTTGTGTGCAAATCCGCGCCATACTCAACAACAACCTTTATAACGAGCTCTACATTCTACGCGTACGTTTCTTCTGTATCTCTTCTAACCTCGTCGTCCAGTGAAGACACGAGCCTCCAGAATTCCTTCTCAACCTTTTCGACGGGAACCATCTGAGTGCATAATAACGGTAAAATTTAAATATGAAGTGTGACGACGTTCTTTGTCGTACCTTTGGAGACGTTTGAAAGTAATTCGCTTTGAATTTGTCCGCCATCTGTCCGAACGCCTCCAAATGATAGGGCTTGTCCGCCTGCTCAAATCCGAAAGCTTCATCTTGTAAGATGTGACATTCCTGCGCGTTAACACGTAAAAGCGAGGCGCAAATTTCTCGCTCCTCTCACCTTGGCCATGCAGTCCGGACAGAGCCAGTCACCGCGCGGCACGCAATGAAGCGGCGGCGTCAGACAGAAAATGTGATAGGGCCCGTTGCAGGCGTCGCACAGCAATAAGCACGTCTCCGAGTCGCCTCTCTTGCACACAAGACAAACGATGCTCTCCACCTTAGAAAGGTAAAAAAAGGTTTCCTATAAGCACGCTGTATTGCTAACTTTTTTTACATCGAGCGACGGCTGCCGTCGTCTCTTCGGTCGACTCCGCGTTTCCATCATATCAGAACCAGTTCTAAAAAAAGACAGAATCTCCTCGATGTACATATACGAAACAATTAAGATTTGTCCAACTGAATTGAATCCGGCGATGGAGCTGCTATCTTCGGCCCAGGCGAAAGAAACTGCAATTTCTTCAATTCTTCCCGACTTCGAGTTGCTCCCGTTGTAGACTTCGTCGTCATCGTCGTCTCCTCTTCGCTCATCACCTCGTCCACTTTCGGCGTCACGTCCTTTGCAGCGATGACGTCGTCATCATTGTCTTTTTTCTTCTCCTCAGTCGACGGCGGCACGACTTTGTAGCCGCCGCCGCTCGCCTATATAGAAACGCGTCAAGGTGGACGACGGTTGCGAGACGTTAATTCCCTTAATTTTACCTTGGTAGGACTATTCTTCGTGGGGCTATTCTTTGTGGGGCTATTCTTTGTCGGAGAATTTTTCGATCGTTCGATGAACGAATCGTACGGCAAGAGAACTCTCTCGTAGTGACCGCGAAGAACGTAGCCGCAAGACGATTGGCTCTGACTGAAACCCATCTATAGGACGCGTTTTCGAACCCTAAATTAGTAAAACGTTGCGACTCCCTCTTCTTTTTTTTTTACCAGTCGACTTATGTGACTCCATCTCTTCTCTTTCGTCACGAAAGCATAGCCGCCTTCTTCGGCAACGGTCTAATTTGGGTAACAATGAAAAACGCCCTCTTTATTTTGTCTTAGACGGACTTTGTGGAGACGATGTAGATCGAGATTCTGCCCGTTTACAATTGGCACCTTCAGATTGGCTCCCTACGGTCGGCGAAAGAGTTTGATTTCAAATAAACGGTCGTCCCGTCGATCTCTCGTCTTTTTTTTACCTGGAGTTCCCAATAGCGAGCGATTGCGTCGAGAAAGTTCAACTTGACTCGAGATCGCGCCTAGAGAGGGAGACGAATCGAAAGCGAGATGGCGTCGAAAAAAAAAAACATGGCGGATGTCGTGCGGAGATTTCGCTTCTCTTATGAAAGGATCGAACGATAATCGAGAAGGAGAAACGTCGAAAAGGGGGAGCTAATCATGAGCGTGGGTGGCTAGGGCAGAGACTGCCGTAGAATTCGCTTGTATTTGCGAGATCCATTGTGCGTGAGTGTGTATTGAGAGCGAGAGCTCCTCCCACCACTCACCTCAAGCTCGTTCAACTGTTGAATGCGCGTCGTGAACTGAAATGTTTCCACGTTGACGGCGAAAGGAGGTCGCCATTCCTGCCGCATGACGAGACGTGCTTTTTCGCGTGAAGAAAAGCGTCGCGTCACGCCGTTCTTACCGGTGGGGGCCGGATTCGGCAGATCCCTGTACGCTCGACAATCGGTCTTATAGTCGCTATGAAAGTGAGCGGATCGGCGAATTCGTCCTCTGTCGGTTCGAAGACCGGAGCTTCGGGCGGCGGAACGAATGCTTCGGCGTCCATCAAACAACAAGCGGACTGATTGGTTTACACCGGCACGTGATTCAGCTCCCGGATAACCTTAAATAGCGTTGTGGGCGTTTCTAATCCGTGGGCATTTTCACACAACCCCGTGACATACAGTGCAAACAGGCCAAAAGCGTCAATTGAAGTTGACAACAGTACGAATGCTAAAGGAAGAAAAACAACTATTGTACCCATTTGTAGACGTTTTTTCATTAATCATTTTTTACCTCTTCCCAGCATGCATCAAATCAAAAGCTTCATTGATTTTTGCAAGTGGCATAACGCCTGTGATGAATTCGTCCACTTTGACACCGCCATCCATGTAGCTATCAACCAGCTTCGGAACAGAATCACGACTTTTCCATCCTATGACACAGAGAAAAGAGTGGGCAGTAAAAAAATTATTTTCTTAGTACATACCACCAAATGCCGTTCCTTTCCACACACGTCCAACCACAAGCTGAAAAGGGCGAGTGGAAATTTCTATACATTATACAAGAAATGCTGCTCAATGCCCATAAAGTCTGATGAAACTTACCTTGTCCAGCTCCAGCCACGCCAATTATTGTAGCAACTCCCCATCCTTTGTGGCAAGACTCGAGAGCAGCTCTCTAAAGAATTAAAATATCCCTCTCGCACTCGTGCTTTGCTTTCAATTAGTCTACCATGGTTTTGACGTTTCCCACAGCTTCAAACGTGTAGTCCAACCCGCCATCAGTCATCTCAGCCAAAACCTGTTGTATGGGCTTCTCATAGTCATTCGGATTAACGCAATGCGTAGCGCCAAACGACTTGGCTGTTGGCAATTAAATAAATAAGAAGTGAGTAAAACAAGGTAGACAGAAGACACTGACCAAGATCAAATTTGCCTGGATTGATGTCCACGCCAATTATTTTCGTAGCTCCAGCTTGCTTTGCTCCCATGATGGCAGCCAATCCAACGGCACCAAGACCCCAGACAGCAACACTGCTGTTAGGCTCTACCTTTGCAAGTAGAGTAAGTGCAATAGTTGATATACATAATTGCCAAATATGTACTTTTGCAGTGTTGAGAGCAGCTCCATATCCTGTTGATATTCCACATCCAAGCAAGCAGACTTTTTCCAAAGGAGCTTTAGGAGAAACCTAGACAAAGAATATATTGCCCTTGTAACCAAAATAACCAGCACGCTCTCCTTGCCTTAGCAACAGAGATCTCGGCAACGACAGTATATTCAGAAAACGTACTCGTTCCCATGAAATGATAGACATCTTTTCCCTTGCAATGAAATCGAACCGTATGGTCTGGCATAACACCTTGCCCCTGAGTCGTCCTACAATCAAACTTTATATTGTCTATCTAGAAACAGCTGCTACATGTACTACTACCGTATGCGACCGCACAGATTCGTTTTGGGACTGCAACAGAACTTGCAGTCTCTGCACTGAGGAATGTAGAGAGGTATCACGTGATCCCCTACTCAAATGATTTGCTCATTGTAAATCAGCGTAAATTTGTTGTCCAAGACGTGTACCCGCTTGGACTGAAGTGACGCCGGGGCCCACGCTCTCGACGATCCCGCCGCCTTCGTGGCCCAATATGCAAGGAAAGAGGCCCTCCGGATCGTTGCCGCCAAGCGTGTGTGCGTCCGTGTGACAGACGCCCGTCGCTAGAAGCCGAATGCGTACTTCGCCCGCTTTCGGCGGATCCACTTGAACCGTTTCGATGACGAGAGGCGCCTTAGCCTCCCATGCAACGGCTGCTTGACATTCGATAACCTAAGAAGAGTCTAGTACGAAATAGGAGGACGTGGACACTCGCAGTACAGTGTACCTTTCCTGCAGTAGTAGACATCTTTTTCGAGCATGCACACATGCGAGGGGTGTCACGTGACAAGATGTTGAGTTTGTTTTTGGCCTTCGTCGCTTTGCCGGCCACGTTTGCAGCATCCAAGCCGCACATTGTCCTAATTGTTGCCGACGATCTCGGCTGGAATGACGTCGGATTCACGGGCAGCGGTTCCAACATTCGCACGCCGACGCTGGACGCGCTTGCAAAGTCCGGCGTCGTTTTGCACAACTACTACGTCTCACCGATTTGCACGCCGACGAGAAATTGCCTCATGAGCGGTCGTTACCCAATTCACACGGGACTCCAGCACAGCGTCATACTCGACTCACTTCCCAACGGTCTCCCTCTCAACGAGACAGTAATTGCGTCGGTAATGAAGAAAGCCGGATATGCTACACACATGGCGAGACGAATTAAATTATCTTAATTAATTAATTAAATACTACTATTTGAAGGTTGGTAAGTGGCACTTGGGATTTTACAAGTACGCCTATACACCGCAACACCGCGGATTTGACACATTTTTTGGCTACTACACGGGCAACGAGGAATTCTGGAATCACACGTCCCCGTGCTGGGGATGCGGCAACTACACGGGCTTCGACCTTCACCGCGCTACGGCCAAAGCCGATATTCCTATACGAAACGCGTCCGGCATCTACTCTACGAACCTCTTTGCCGATGAAGCGATCAGCATTATTGAAGCCCACGATCCGCAAACGCCGCTCTTTCTCTATCTTCCGTTCGAGGCCGTTCACGGAGCGGCGAGCTGCGAACCAGACTGCTTTAAGCCGTACGGCGATTTGCTTCAAGCGCCTCAGTACTACATCGATCAACAGAGTCATATAACCAATATGAATCGGCGTACGTACGGTGGAATGGTCGGCGCTCTCGACGACGCCGTCAAAAATATCACCGAAACGCTCAAAGCTCGCGGAATGATGAATCAGACGTTGATTGTGTTTACGACAGACAACGGGGCGCCGGCGAGTCATTTCAACGGCGAAGCGATGAATAATTGGCCACTTCGAGGCACAAAGGGCACGCTGTGGGAGGGCGGCGTGCGCGGAGCGGCGTTTGTGCACGGATACGGAATTAAAAAGACGGGTTATTTCAACGGAGAGCTTTTGCACGCGACCGATTGGTTTGCTACCTTTGCTCACCTGGCCGGCGTCGACGTCAGTGACTTGCCGCTAGACGGATACAACGTTTGGGATACGATTGCCGGTGGAAAAGTGTCGCCGCGAAAGGAGATTCTCCACAATATTGATCCGATTAAAAACACGACGGCTCTGCGAGTCGGCGACTGGAAATTGATGACGGGAATGACTCCGGCCAAATGGTATCCCATGGCAAATATGAGTGACCCTGATACCGATCCATCACCGCCCGAAAAGAAAATATATCTCTACAACATTGCTGACGATCCGACGGAGAGAAACAATTTAGTTGAACAGAAAGCGGACGTGGTGAAACAGATGCTGGAGAAGTTGGACGAGTATCGGCGGTCTGCTGTGCCGTGTCGTTATCCTGATCCGGATCCCAACGCAAATCCCAATCTGCGGTCTGGCATGTGGGAGCCGTGGGTGGATTGATAGTTTGATTGATTCATTCCTGTTCTGGTTACCGCCTTCTGCTTTTTTTTTCTACTTCGTATAATTGTACTCTGTTGGCGGTAAACACTATTACAAGCAGAAAAACGTAGAAATGAATCATTTGTAGTCTGCTCTTTCGCCAATAATTATTTAATCGTCTGTCACGCTTCAATATAATCCCACAGTTCTTTGTCATACCCTTCGTAGACGTGTGCAAGCAGCACACTCCGTCTCTGTTGACAGTACCTGGAAAAGGAGGCAGTGCGCGTTGAGAACCGACTTCTCTAAGCGTTGTTATGATACCTGAGCTGATCTTGAACTTTTCGCTTCAATTCAGCGACAACATCAGCTGTCAGCATATCTCGTTCGAGGTACCCGGAAAGAGTCTCCGTCGCCATTTCCACGTCCTTCTGATTTTCCTAAATAGTAGTCATTCGCGTGTTTCAAAATAAGAACAAGGCAAAAATTTGACTCGCCTCAAATATGACACTCTGATTGTTTTTCTTTAGATAGAAAGCAAATACGTACGTGTACATGAGCGTCTCACGACTCATGCAAAGAACGTCGACGGCTTTTGTGAGAAATTGAACCTACGAGTAAGCCAACCCAACCCATCAGAATCCGTCTGAAAAGAAATCATATCACTCACTTCTATCCAAGTCATCCCTCGGCGCTGCAACTCATCCATCTTTTTCTTTATGGAATCGTTTAGCTGAGCGAAAGAGAGAGAGAGAGAGATGACGGTGAGCGAGGCTTTTGTCTCTGAAAATAATTTACCTTTTTCTCTAACTTAGCACTTCGCAAGTGATTCGCGTATCGGTTATAGTAGAACAAGTAGCGATCGAGACTGGCCCTCGACGTCTGAACAAGTCCGCTATGGCAAACAATTTTACATTCTGCTTAGATCTTCTTACCGCTTGTGAATTTCTGGCCGCCTTTGCGTCCTTTTCATCGTAGCGATTGCAGTTATACCTGAGGAAAAGTTGAGAGAATATTTTTGAAGACCGAGAAATAGCTCTATACCAACTGGATCCATGTGGCTGCCATGGTCCTTGGCAAACCCAGCAGAATTCAAACTATGAGACAAGTACACGTAGACGCTGACGTGGTTCATTAATCTGCTCTACTTTGCAAGAACGATTCCTGCACACCATGTGATTGCAACCGCCTCCCTTTTCGATCGCCGCATGACATTTGGGACACTCCTAAACATAGAAACAAAGCGTCGCACAATAAATCACGTCGACTACAACGAATCTATTATAGACAAGAGACGTTGATTTGACTGCTACTACTACTTATAAATTTATGGCCTGCATTCCACCTTTGTGTTGGCTGATAGCCAGTTGGACGTCTCGCTTTCATTGTCGCACTTCTTTTTCCACTTTTTCAAATACTTTAAACCCGACAAGAATAGGTTACTAGGATGCATGTATTCCCTATGTATGTTTCTCACGTGGCATTTGACAGGCTCGTGGGCTAGATCCAAGCAGCCAAAGCTAAAAAAGCGTCGTTGATTTACTGCAAAACAGGCTCAAACCCCACTCACCAAAAGGAATGATTACATAAGCAACGGACCTGTCGGGATTCATTATAGGTCACGCGCACAGCATTCTGACAACCAGGTCCTGGACAGAATTTCATCAGACGATTTGCCTAGAAAAAAAATAAGCTAATGATATTAATTCTATGAAAGACTGCTGCACGGGCTCGACCTCAATATAACAACCCGCTAATAAATATTGATATTTCTTTATCACAACCGGATCTTTGAGAAGTTGACTAGAAAAATCTCATTTGTCATAAGCTCATTTGCAAGAACAGAGAGACTCTCACTAGACAGTCACTTCATCGACAAGTATACGACATTCATGGGCAGGACAGGAGATATCCTGAACAAAAAAGTTTTACGGATCTTCAGCAGGAAAATTCTACATCGTTTTTACCTGACACATGCCTTCATCTGATATTTTTACAGTGAGATACATCTCCCAACAATCTCGACAAAATTGATGACCGCATTCGACACCAGTAAAATCCTGAAGTAGAATTCATTGTTTTAAAAATCCGTGTAGTCTATTTTGAACCTTGTACCTTTGGTTCCACACCACCGAAACAGATCTGACAGGTGGCAGTCGAGGGCAACTATTGAAATTTTTGCTGGTACACGCATTGAATCGATGCGTCGACTCACTGTGGGAATGTGTCGTTTCTTGTGCGGATTCACTATATGAGCTTGAGCAAATAATTTGTCTTGATCCCCGCTGAAATATCTAGAATAACACTAGGCTCAGCCAACGCACCACTGCACCAGTCCTCTCTATAAAAGTTTCCACAAGACTACCTAACTAAAATAGCTTAGAAGGAAATCCTCTTCCTATATTCTAATTTTCTTGAGATATTTTACTTGTGTATAGGAGGTACCTTTCGAGCAATCGCTCTTTGTCCCAGTTGAAAAAGACGAGAAGCTGTCGCGCTGCTGTCGCCGGAATCTGTTTTTCGAGTCGAATCGCACCACCGAACGCATTATTGGCGTGCCTATCTTGCCTGGAATATGTTGTTCACTTCTTCGATGCTTTCGATCATCGTTTTCGCGATCGTTTCAGGCGTCAGACAGTCGAAATCGAAGTCGTCCGCTTTCTCGTGCGATTGCTGGCTCGCCATGGGCGTACTTTCGACCAAGTCGAGCTCGTCTTCGTCGTCGTCAGTGCACAGATCGACCGCCTCGTCGTCGTAGCCATCATCCGAGTCCATTGCAGGCGAATAATGCACTGCGCATGTCGGCGTGACGTAATTTATACCGTGTAGCCACCCAAAGCTAAATATAACCATGAAGACGTTAGAGGGCTGCGGCGCTGCAGATCATGAAACTGCTGTTTTTTCGACATGAGATTTCTACTATGTCAACAGCAGTCAACGGCGTCAAAAAATGAGCGCACGTGCAGCATCCGGGTCGGTGTGGTTGAAAGGAACCAATAAGCGCTCCGTGTGGTACTTCTCGCCATTTCCTGAGAAGACTCGTCAGAGTGAGGGTTGCTTCCCGTAGTCGTCCAAAGTAAGTCACTTCTTTTCGCTTCAAATTCGCTTTGTGCACACGCACGTGTGCCGCACAAGCCGCACGCGAAGACGGCATTGTCGCAGCACGTTCAGCCGCTTCGCTAGAGTGGGCCACACCCAGAACCCTCGTGGTCCGAATCCCATCAAAAAGCGCTCCGCCGCCACGAGCTTTCTCTTTTTTTGTTAGACAGAAGAACAGAAATGAAGTACGTATCGGCTGTCTGTCTCATCGTCGCCGCCCTCGTGGTCCTTGCCCAATCGCAGAACAATACGACGATGGCCACTAACATGACGGATACTCCGGCCACGACTGCGACGGATACTCCGACCACGATTCTGGTCCAAAACAACGGGACACCTAGCACGCAACCGCCGAAAACGATGACGCCGACGCCGGAGACGCCGAGCAGCGCCGTATCGTTGTATCCTACGGCTGTCGTCATATTCGTCGGATTCCTCGTCGCCGCACTTTCCTGAACGAACATTCGTCGTCTAAACGTCCGTCAAAAAGAACTAATATTTTAAAGTCATTTCGTTCCACGTGCGCGTTTTTTCTCTGGTTCTGCTTGTTTTCTGTTTGATGCACTAATAAAATTGATGGCGAGGTTCTTCGGTACTTTCGTATCCGCATACGTCTTATGCTTCTGGTGTTTGTTCGCATTCGTACCGAAAGCGGAAGCCCGTCATATGCGCCGGTTCGTCGATTAGTCATACCTCCGATTAGTAGGTAGTTGCTCCTCTAGGACTACTCTCTAATAGATTGGCTGCTAGGACTACTTTGGTTGTTCGGGAATCGCTCGCCGGCGCTTTCCGAAAGTCGCGAAGAGGACCACACCCTTTTTCGATCGTTTGCGCCGTATTCGTGGCCTCCGCCCAACAATAATCCTGGGGCGTCCGATTATTCTCGTATGGTGAAACGAGAACGCGTGCGGAGCGCATGTATTCGTTTGCATGACGGACAAAGAAGAGCCAGCATATTATAGCCATGCAATCGGGGCGTTTTCACGCTACACAACTCGCGACGACTGTTCGAGAAGGGCCCTACGTCGAATCTCAAAGACCTTGAATCGGAGACGGAACATTAGCCGAAAAGGAAAGGAATACAGATTTCGAAAAATAACCTCTTGAATAGCTTGTCTGAAGCAGTGAAAGTTGTAGTCAATGAGACCTAGAAATGTGTAAGAATAGAACTCAGGACTGCAACTACCTGTACCTTGTTTCTCAAAGCTCTCCTCTCTCATCAAACATATCAGAGCAAGATACCTGGCAAAAGTGAGACTGCTGCAGACCACAGACACTCACTCATAAAACGCCCCTGCCCACCTATTGACTTCTCTCAGATACACAATGGTGCTGTTGTTGAGTCGTATGATTGACGCTGATTTCGTGTCGTAGGCCGATCCGTCGCCCTCTTCATTCAGTCTACACATTAATTACTCTAACAGCGCTATCATCTATTTTAGTTGACCTACCCATATATGCAAGATATGTCAATGACTACATCAATCATGTCACAGCACAGTTCATAGGACTGCATGTCAACAGGAGAGCTGCGAGAAGAGGTCATAAAAAGGAGCAATTGCTGCCAATGCCCGTACCTATCTGTGGCAATATAAATTTTACTGATCACGTCAAATAGAAAAGCCTTTTCAATGCCAGAATTCTGCTCAGATAACGCTTACGCTTACGAGGTGCACAGTTTCTCTATATCTCACTGAGATCAGAATGTTGAGCAAATTCTCTAATGTAGGCAGTTGGGGAATGAGTTTCTGTACGACCTTGCTAAACGCCTACTCCGCCAAAAAGCGCTTCACCCAAAGTGCAAGTCGTGCTCGCGTATTTTTTACCTCAAAAATAGAATGATCGTAGATGCTCGTCAAGTAGAAACTAAACAAGGAAATACTACTAAAAGCGTAAAACACCCCCCAGAAAACTGAATCGCGTCTATTTCAGCAGGAACTCTGTCGCTTCCCAGGGTACTTTCATTATCAGACTTCCTTACCTGAGATGAAGATTCTCATAGCCGGCATCAGCGAGATCGTCCGTCGCTCTTTGGTGAATATCACGTTGGACTTCTACACTCGCAAGACTTACAAAGGCCTCCAATGAGATTTTCAATGTCTTCTCACCGATTTTGTGATCATCAGAAAGACCGTCGACTTTGTGAATAAAGACCTCGCATTTGATATGGGGATTGACCTACAGCACTCCGCGTAAAAAAGGAAATGCACGCGCGCTCTCTACTGCCCTACGTACGGTATATGCCTTGGTTACGGTCAGGTGCAATTTCTGCAAAGCGTCAGTGTAGTCATCCTGCGCAGGGAAAGAAAAGAAAAGCACGCTTTCTCCCAATTTTCTTTTTCAGGACGACGTCGCGAAGTACCTGGGAATCGATCACAAACACGAGAGCATTGGCACTCCCGAAAATCGCATCGGAATCAAAAGCCGGATGAAAGAAATCGATCTGTCCGGGAAAATCCCAAATCTGAAACTGCACGAACGAACTATTCTGAATCACTAAAAAAAAAACGAAAGACGTCAGCAACGCGCTTCATCACGAAAAAAAAACGGGCACCCACCATCCTTGACGATCTTATTCGTGCTCTCAAGAAAGAGGGTCTCGTTGGGAGACATCTTGTGAAAGACGACGTTTTTGATCGACGACTTGCCGCCGCGTCGCAATCCCATGAGGAGAATGCGCGGCTTCGCTTCGCCCGCTCCGACGCCGCTCGCCGCCGCCGCCGCGTCGTCGCCGTCGGCCGGACCGTAGCTAGAAGAGGAGAGAAAGGAGTGACGTAATGTTCTCTCGTTTTTCGTCGATTTTTTTTTCGGCGTTTTTGTCGAGAGGAAACGTGCCTGAGAGCGCGCGACGACGCTTTTATTTGACAGGCGTTGTATCTAGTGTAGAAAAGGGGCTCGGGGATCTCGATTGCGACGCGATTTCGAAGACGTGGGGCGTTCACGAGCTCGCTTACCCGTATTCGCGAGGAAACGAGCCGACTACGCTGTAACTTCCTGACGGGAAAGGTTCGTCGTCACTGTCCGACTAGGATGAGAGATATATATCGCCTATTGGGGAGAGTTTCTGGCTCACCATGTTTTGGTGCCGCTACGCGTGCGCGTTGTAATTCTAATAGCCAATACATGTATTTAGAAAATTAACAGAGTTGCACATGAAACTGTTATTCTCCGAGTTGACATAGAAGGGCTGTTCCCATTGATATCCAGTAGTCAGATGATTTCTGCGATGGAAGGTCGACAGTGACGACGAAATTAGTCGAATGACCTCAAAAATCACAACACGTCAGACGAAAGACAAGACAAATTCAATAACTTCAATACCTGTTGTAGACAAAACGCCAGCACGTGCTCCAGTCTTGTATAGCGGGCACCGATATCTCATTGAATCGGGAGAAAATTTCTGACGAGGTTCCATGAGCATGACAGGCAAAGGCTAAAACAATAATTAATCTGAGCAAGCGATCGTGCACGATGTAAACTTACGTCGTTCATTTGACCGGGAAGAGGAACGGCGAGAATGCCATTTTCGTCGTCCCACCGACTGCCGTCGCAGAACAGTCCGTGAACGAGAACTCCGTTTTCTGGCGTCTCGATCTGCGCAAAAATGGTCGTCGATTCACTAGACCATGCACAAGAGTCGATCTTACTTCTTTGTCCATTTCGAGTTCTTGCCCGGGTTGTTGCGTCTTGGATTCGTTGTAGAAATCCTGCTGGTTTCTGTAAACGGATGAGACGACGTAATGAAAGCTCAGTTCGTCGATAGGAAGATTGTATTTTCGCGCGTGATTCTGCAGCGTTCCTGTTAGAAATCCTGAAGAAAAAGAAAAGGCTTTTGACTAAAGCTCTTCTTCAAGAACAATCAACTACCTTGAGGAAAAAAGAATCCAGAAATCCAGAATGACTTGGGTGGACCGTGCCTAATCCAATGCTGCAAAAACAAGAAAGAATTGGGTTGATTTCTTTCACTTGATCGTTCACTCTCACGTCAACAAAATGAATACGAAGCACCAGATCTCGTATCCACGAGGCAAGAGGCTTCAGCGAAGGATACGCAGCACTAGCCCAGAGTTGGGGCACCTGATTATTCAAAAAGCTCGTGTAAACCATTTCGAGCTCTTCCGACATGACAACCAATCCCTTGATGGCCTTTTGAATATTTCTCATCGAACCCTTAATTAAAAAACCCGACATTGACGACCATACCCCCCCCCCCCCCCCCTACATATGGACTTCAACATACCTTTATTCGTGAGAGAAGCTTGTTGAATCGATCGACTTCTTGACCGAGCACCGTCGTCAACGAATTGATTCGCCCCTTTGCATCCGGTTCAAACATGACCGGATTCGCTTGGTCGATATCGAGCGTCTCGGGCAACCGATCGAGCACGCTCTGCGCCAGCTCGTAAACAATCTCGTCGCTCGTTTTGCCGCCGCCGGCGCTCGCCGTTCTCGGTTGCACGTCCAAAATCGTATAAACCAACGCGTTCGTTTCCTGCATTTGAAACGTGATGTTCGCGTTGTCGTGCATGCCGAAGATTTCTGGTTCGTCGCTCAACGGCAGTGCCTCAATGTAGTCGCGATAGTCTTTGAGCAAGGAACCGTCGGGGCAGTAGTAAATACCCGATTCCGAGTATCGATATCCGTCGTCGAGCGTCTTCGGCGAAAAGAATCGATTTAAGATTGTGCGCAAGCAGCGCTGATCCCACGAGTCCGTCACACGACCGCCGTACGTGATCTCGCCCGTTATGAAGGTGAGCGTGTCCCACGGCAATTCGCCGTCGGCGAGAAACATTTGGAGATTGCTCAGCGCGCACTCGCGATCCGAGTCGTTGAATTCGTACTTGATGTTCCAGCCGAGCGGACCGAATTTCTTTCGTTCTTGAATAACGGCGTGGAAGAAGCAGACGCCGAAGATGAGACGACGCCACGTCCCTTCGAGCTGATGATCCTCGAAATACTGACTCGTCATTTCGGCGAAAGCGCGAAGCAAATTCGTTCGAAGACCTTTCGGCGGTTCGTTCGTCACTTTGACGGAATTCTGCAGAACGCTGACGGGAAAGATTTTCGCCGGCATAGAGCTGAGAAAGAGACGAAAGTCGGAATGAATCTCGACGTCCGGCGCACTGAATCCCTTGATAACGTTTTCCATCGCCAACATCCACGTCGCGGCGAGATGACAATTCTGCAGGAAAACCCAATCGCCGCTTTTCGTCGCCGTCGCGATCAATTTCTCGGCAACGGGACCCTGACCTTGACCGAGCGATATGGCGTGGAATCGTTCCGAATAGCCTTTCTCGCGTGCAAATCGCAAAAAGGCGCTCATCGGATCGGAACCGGTCGAGAGAACGAAGACGAGCGGCGTCGTCGGCGCCATGTCCTCGAAGAGCGTGTGCAAATCGACGGGCGGACTCTCGACGAACTGACGACCGAGATTCGACGACACAAAATCGACGGCGGCAAAGATCACCTTCTCCTCGCGAAACGTTTTCACCATGATCAACTTCTGAAACGACGACAAGCGATCGTTCCACGACGGCGCCGTCGTCTCGTCGCTCGACTCGTAGCCGTCGTATTGTTCGGGATTCAGTTTCACTTCGAGCGAACCAAGCCGACAGAAGATGTGCTCCTTCACGAGACTAGCGCACAGTCCGGCAAACGCCGGCACGCTCTCCTCCAAATCGCAGCAATTCTTCCAGAGCGAATCGCTGATCCATTCGACGTCGGGCTTGGCCGGTCGCTCTTTTTCGACGCCGGCGGCGCCGCGAAGAAAGTACTCCCACTCGGCGCTGACGATCGTTCCCTCTTGACGCATGATTTCGCCGCAGAGCATGAACGAAAAGACGAGCTTGTGCTTCTCGAATAGGCCGCGCGACACGTTCGTGTAGACCTGACTCGTCGTCGTGCTCATCAGTATGTCGAGACGACGCTGCAAGTCGTTCGACTTTTCGCTGCTCTCGATGCAAACGTTGAAGAGCTGCTTGAAATATTTGAGCGAGTACTGATACATGGGATCGACTTCGGCCAAGTCGGCGACGACGAAAAACATGACGGATCCGCGCGTCGCGACGGGACGATATTTTTCGCGTGCCGTCGTGATTTTCGCTTCCGTCTCTTCGGCTTCCTTGAGACGAACGCTGATCTCTTGCGATTTCTTTTTCGAGTCGTTGAGCGTCTGAATGAGAATTTCGTCGTCGAGTATGTTGCCCTGCGAGTGAAAGAGCAACTTGAGTATCTTGTCTTCGGCCTTTTTCAGTTCCATTTTGTCGGCGTTGATTTTGACGATGAGCTCGTTGCGTTGCTCTTCCAAATCGGGTCGTTCGAGTCGAACGACGTCGCTGAGCAGCTGATCTTCGAGACCGGACTTTGTCACTGTGAAATTGATGATCGTCACTTTGATGCAGACTTCGGGCAAATAGTGCGGATTGGCCATCTTCGTCGTCATGTAAAAGCGAAAGTTCTTGTCGTAGTCGATGTCGCTGTCGCCGAGACGAATGAGCAGACGACCGCCTTGCATAAACGTCTGCCGAAGGAGAACGGGCTCGAGAGACGGATCGAGCGATTCTTCGACGTCCTCGAGCAGAACGGGCATGCCGATTCGTATGGCATTCTCCAGCGTTCGCAAATAGTTCGGATTGGACAATTTTATGACTTTGAGTCCATTCTTCATCTCCATCGCTCGAATCCATCGATTGGCCTGCTCCTGCGGATCGATCATCAACGGCCAGCGTTTTCCGCGCGTCACGAGAACGGCGTTCTCCGTCGACACGGTGTCGCGCGGCAATCCGTCGGCATTCCACTGACGAATCTGATACGAATCGGCCAACGTGCCGACGAGCGAAAAATCGTCGGAAACGGGCACGCCGATCTCTCGACATCGATTCATCCAACGCGTCACGAGCTCCGAACGATATTGACTCGTAAACGCTCCGTAGTAAGCGACGCAGGCGGCGGCGACGAAAACGTTTCCGACGACGTTTCCGATCTCGCGCTCGAACTGAATAACCGATTCCTGCCATCTCTCCTGTTCGTCGGCAAGCGCCGTCGTCAATTTAGAAGCGCGAGTCAGACGCGATTGCGTCGTACCGATGTCCGCCGTCAGTTTCTCCTTTTCGCTGACGCTGCGATCGTACGTCGCCTTGAGTTCGGCGATTTTTGCTTCGACTTGAGCGAGGGCGCGCTGCTTCTCGGCCAGCTGCGCCTGAACGACGTCCAAGTCCGCTTGAGCGGCCTTGAGTCGGGCTCGTTTCGGCTCGACCGTCTTGAAGACTTTGGCGTAGAAATCGAGCGCACGGACCCACATGCACATCGACTTGCACGCTCTCGACGTCTTTTCGACGATTTCCGGCACGAATTTCGGATTTTCGATGTACTTCTTCAACTTTCGCAACGTCGACTCGGGAATCTTATCCTTTTCGTACTCGAACATTCGCTTGAGAAAGCCGGAGTCGCCGAGCAACTGCTTCGAATTGGCCCAGTCGGGACGAACGTTGAATAGAATGCAAATCGCTTCCATGACGGTGAGCACGAGATCGGGGGGTTTCGTGAAGACGCGCACTTCGGAGATGTCGTTCTTGTCGAGCGAGTCCAATGCTTTGTTGGCCGCTTCGAGCGCCGGCAACGCTTCGTCAAGATCCTTTTGCGCGTCCGTCGCTATAGCCTTTGTTTCCGCTTCCTTCTGCTTGGCGATCGCCTCTTCCTTGGCGACGACGTCGCGCACTTTGTCCGCTTTTTCCTGATCGACGACCAACTGTTCCATCAGCTTCTGCGTGTCGGCCGACTTCTTCTCCAACTTTGGCTGCAAGTCCGTCAATTCGACTTCCATCGTCGCGACGAGTTCGTTCGTTTCGTGCAACTTTCGCAAACCGTTCGCAACGCGATCTTTGGCCGTCACCAATTGTTTTCGCTTGTCGCCGAGCATGTCCAAATACAGATTGATCAGCTCCAAATAGCTCGTCGGCGTCGTGTAGTAGCGTCGACGCAATTCGGTGTAAAAGCGATCGGCCATCGAACTGACGCTCGTGTGAATCTCGACGCACATTTCGGCTATCTTCTCCTTCATGCCGTCGTCGCCGAGATCGATCTGCTCGAAAAACGATCGCGCGACGGATAGCAACGCCTCCTGCGGCCACTCGGTGAACCAGTCGATCGTGCAGCAATTGACGAGCGACGGAAACATTCGACATCGCGAACGAAACGCGTCGCCGACGGGACTCATGCAGAGAACGATGTGAAGATTGTCTCGCACTCGACTAATGAAATAGTTGAATATGCCGTCGCGATCCTGTTCGCCGATGCCGGCGTCTTTCGCCGCCGGTCGAGTCACCGACAGTATGCGCTCGTATTCGTCG
Organism: Oscarella lobularis; assembly: GCF_947507565.1. Classification (NCBI taxonomy): domain Eukaryota; kingdom Metazoa; phylum Porifera; class Homoscleromorpha; order Homosclerophorida; family Oscarellidae; genus Oscarella; species Oscarella lobularis. The sequence goes on along the minus strand of NC_089178.1, from coordinate 2,859,752 downwards.
GCCTCGAACAGATTCGGCACTTCGCCGGAGTTGAGCATGTTATTGATGTCTTCGAGAAATTCCTCGACGACGATTTGGGTGTCGGTGAAGAGAAAGACGGTGTCCTGCAATTCGACGCCGGCCAATTCGTACAATTTCTTCAGGTCCTCGTGAAAGGCGGCGTAGTCGTAGCCGCGCATCAATTCAATTTGAAAGCACTTGTAGCCGCACATGTGAGAAGCGAGTCTTAGAAAGAAAAAAAAGGAAGATGCACAATTTCTCAGTATTCCTTTTCTCAGTTCTTACCGAGTCAGACTTTGTTTGCCCGTGCCGCCGACACCGACGAGAAGAGCGTTTCCTCGCGGTTGTCGTATCATTCGAGCGATTCTGGACACACTCCACGTAAGATCGTCATCCCTAACTAAAATCTCTCGCGTTTTTACCTCGTAACGTGCTGAACAGCGTCGAGAAAGAAGACGAGCTTCATTTCCTTTGACGAACTCAAATTGAAGTCGTCCAAGTACTGTAGGGACAAAGAAAAGAAAACGTTTTAGGCCGGTGTCGTTTTCTGACTGGAGCATACTTCGTTTAAGACGTTCTGCACTTTTCGTACGTCCGTCAATTCTTCGTAGAGACGATCTGGTTTTGGAGCGCCCATTTTCATAAAGTCACCGAATATAATCGGATTCGTCTCGAAATTTTCCGGCGGCACTTCCTTGCCGAAATATCTCGACGCCATCTCGGAAAGTATACCGTAGAAATACATTTTATCCGTCTTGTCGATGAGACGATCGTGAAACGTTCGCTGGGCCTCGTGACAGAAGAGTCGAAAAATCTGTCCCGGCTCGCGAATAATTCCCGAATCGGCTTGAAGCACGCCCTGTATGCACTTGGACAAATCGCGCAAATTGAAAACGTAGTGCGACTTGGCCGGCGTCGGCAAAAGATCGGTACTCATGCGTCGATAGATCTCGACGCTCGCCGCGACGATGCCGTCGCCGCACTGTTTGACGGGCGCCGGAAACTCGGCGAGAAATCCGTTCACGATCGCCTCGAATATGTGCTTGAGACTCTGCTCGTTCGGCGGCGGTATGCAGAACGTATTGAAGTGACGAAGAAGACGCGGCGTCACCGGATTGCGACCGCCGCCGGGCGGCGCGCACGCCGCGCACACGACCGTGTCCTGAATGACTTTCCAGAAGAACTTGTCGCGATCGTAAAAGCCGCCGAAGTCTTGATATTGTCGCAGAAGTTCGATAGGAGGCTGCGATCCGTACCTGTCCAATTTCGGCATGTTGAGATCGTCGACGAAGATGACGATGCGTTTGTCCTTCGGCGCACCGAGGATGTTTTTTCGTTTCTTCTCCAAATTCGACTCGACGATGGCCTGCGTGCGTTTGCTGCTCGTCTGCGCCGAAAAGTTGATCGAGACGGGGATGAAGTCCTGCGAGATCATGTCGTTCAGCTGAGCCTTGGCTATGACGGACTGGAAGAAGAGCAGACAAAATATCAGCGAGCGAAACTCGTAGCGCTCTCTTTCTCTCACCTTTCCGACGCCTGTAGTTCCAGTAAAGAGAACCGACTTGTTGATTTTGACCAAGCGTTCGAGGAGAAAGCCGAAGCGAACCGTGTCGACCGTAGGAACGAGAAGTTCGAAATAAGGAATCTTGGGGTAATTAATTAGACGACGATATTTCAACTAAATTCGTGCTATGTCAATAATACCTCGGTCTTGTACTGAAATGTTGAAACGAGCTTGTCCCAACTTTCGAATCGGCGAGTTTCAAAATCGACGTAGTAGCCAAACAAATCGCCACTTCCAGGCAACTAAAAGGAGAAGCTAATACTTAAAACACTTTAATCGAAGCGAAGCCTCCTTTTACCTTAACGTCTGGATTTTCATTGAATTGATCCCTCACGAACGAATCAAAGGGATCCTGTGACGCTTCGACTAAGTTCCCGCCGATGCCCCATACGTAGCAAAAAACGAACGTCGTCGCCACCAAAGGATGCAGGCGCTCATTCGACTCCTGAACGTTCGCACCGCCGCGCCGCAGTAGCAGAGCCTCCATCAAATTGCAAACAGCCATCACCTTGTTCACGTCGACCTAAAGAAAGCCGACCCATACGAATTTCTTCTTCTAAACGTGAACGAATCTCTCTCTATCTCTCTCTTACCTGCGTCATACCCTGCGTGCACTTCTTGTGAACGAATTTAAGACCTCCGTCTATGTTGTTCTCAAAGAGGTCAAGTAGGTAATCCTAAAGTGGCGTTAAGACAAAGACGACTTGCCGTATGATTTATTACTTTTGTTTCCTTTCTAAAGGCTTCTTTGCTTTCCAGCCAAGTTTTTACGTACGGCCTCCAGCCCAAATCGGCAGGATCAATATACACCATGCCGCACCTGAAAAAAAACCTATACAAAAACCCAACTCTTCTCACTCTGTCTCCTTTACCGGCTGACTGTAGCTGGTGAGGCGACGGCCAAATCCTGCACTTCAAACAACATGTGGATGGTCGAATTCAATTTAATTCGCTCGCTATTAGCCAAGCAGAGCATTTTATTGTCGTCGAGCACCGTATTCATGTTCTCGATCCACAGAGCGTCGACGGGCCCGTCGCAGACGATCCACTTGTGATCGTCGGTCGTGTCCTTGACGGCGTGACGAACGGTCATGGCCATGAGACCGTCGTTCCACTCGAGCGTCAACCTGTTCACCTCGCCGTACAGTTCGCCCATCGAAATCGCCTTCGGATTCATGACGAACGTGTGAACCGGCTGGTAGAAGTAGTGATTCAACTTCTGCGCGTGCAAGTCGGTCAGCGCCGTCTGAAGCGCCTGATACGACGTCGTCTTGCCGCCGCCCGTCGGCCCAACGAGCATGACGCCGTGACGCACGATCATCGTCTCGTACAGCTGTATCGTCTTTTTGACGAGACTATCGACGCACTGCAAATTCTTCGAAGCGAGTGCGCTCTCGATCGACAGCTGAAGCTTTCCGTAGTCGTGCGACGGAATCTCGATTCCGGGAAACAGATCCAATAGGATCGCTTGAAAGAGAACGGCGTCGTCGGAGAGAAATTTCGGCAGATTGCTGTCGCGCAGAGCGCGAATCAGCACGACGTCTTCGGCGACGTCGGGATTTTCGCGTTTCAACGAGCCGGCCATGACGAGCACCGACTTGACGGCGCGCATGCCGAAATCGTAGTGATCCTGCTGGGATAGCTGCTCGCTGCAGAGCTTATACATTTGAACCATTTTCTGAGCGAGATTCTTCGACGAATGAAATCCTTCCGAATAGAGAATGACTTCGGCAATGAGTCCGTAGTCCGGAACCATCATGGCGAAGGGACGAAAGAGCGCCTTCAAGTTGTCGGGAAGTTCCGTGCGGCCGGCGTAGCCGGGATTCATTGTGATGAATGCCGAGCAGGACGAAATGAGTTTGATTTCTCGTCCTTCGAACATAAATCTCGTCGCCTATAAAAACGACAATAAAACATAATACTAATAATACTAATAATACTAATACTAATACCTTTGACGCTTTGGCGTTTCGTATGGTGAGAAGTTGCTGTGCAATGACGGACAAGACTTCGATGTCGATTCGATTGAATTCGTCGAAGCAGCACCAGGCTCCGCTTTGAGCGAGTCCGGAGAAGAAACGACCCATCATTTTGAAATCGAGCCCTTCGGAGCAGTTGAAGACGACGCACTGTTTTGCCAGCGCTTTTGCGAGATCCTTCACCGTTTCCGTCTTTCCCGTGCCGGCGGGACCGGCGGGCGCGCCGCCTAGATCGAGTTGGAGTGCACCCATGAGACAGAGATAGCATCGATCGGTGAGCGGCGTTATGACGAGACGCGGACAGGCTCCGAGGTATTCGTAGCCGTAGATGTAGCGCGAATTGGACATGAGAACGATGCAATTGTCGATCTCTTGATCCCAGTAGTAGCGAAGATTCTTGATCCAATTGAAATCGTTGGGATGAGAGACTTGACATTGGACCATGTTGGTGACGATGTCGCGAGCGTGCACGTCGATCGTGATCACCGCCGTCAAAATCGATCGAAGCAATTTCGGAAGCTCGCCTCGAACCAGCTCGGCTAAATTGCTCAAACCCTATATAGGTCTTTATATTCGAGAAAACGTTGTTGCATGCATGTCTTTCTTTCGTCTTACCTGAAAACATCTCTCTTCGGCGCCCTTGATCGCCTCGACGACGTTCTCCTCGCCTTCGGCCGTCAGACACGACGTCAAGTCGCGACACCACATGATCTGATTCACGGTCAGAACGACTTGACTGGGATGAGATCGAATCCATTCTTGTCGCGGTCGCGCTTCGAAGTCGGCGATCGACGCCTTGGTGATTCGACGCAACGACGTCATCATGCTCTCCTCGACCTGCTGGAGCCACGTTTCGACGTTGCCGCGCGCTTTGAGACCTTTCGTCAGGGGAACGCGCTCTCCTTCGGGTGAGAGAAGTGCCAAAATGTCGTTCGTGTACGTTTCGCCGCCGCCGCCGAGCTGATCCGCAGCAGGGGCAACACCAAATTCCAGCCTACGAGTAAAATAAAAAAACAGACTCTCACGAAACAATTTCTCTTGCTTTTGTATGGCGTCGAAGCATTTTCTAAGGTGAGGCTGAACGGCTAGCGGATTTCTCGTCTGCGACAATATCTCCAGCAATTCGTCGTTGGAAAGAAAGTAGAAGCGAGGAAAGAGAAGTCGTTTCGATTCGAGATAATCTTCAAGACACTTTTGGATTTGATCCAGCAGATGATTATTATTCTTAAACGCGTCCAGAAGACCTTAGAGAGCGAAAAACTAGTCTCCGTCTCTCAAGTGAATAAACCATTAACTCACCGGTCTGCGTCGTTGCTCTCAACGCATTCGGATACTTATTCGCCCGTCTCATGATCTCCTTCCACGATTTGTCGACAACGGAGAACATTTTCGCTTCGTTCGGCAATTGCCGTTGGATGTCGGGTGCGCTGAATATGCTCTCCAAATAGAGCCAATTTCGCTGGCACGTCAACCATTCGTCGAGCGTGTCGGAAAAGAGTCGCAACTGCTTGTCCCATTCGTCGACTTTCGGCTTGATGGGACCGACGTGTCGCGAGCCGGCGATCGTCGACACGTTCACCATGCTGTCGTCGAGCAGCACTTGAATGTCGTCCGTTCCGCCGAGAATGAAGACGTCTTTCGAGTCGCGATGAGCCAGGACGACGTATTCGGCCGACTTCCACGCTTCCTCGACTTTCTTAAGAAGTGCTTCCAACGATGCTTCGCTCGACGCCTGCCCGGAAACCTCCTGAATGCGTTCGCCGTGCTCGAATATGTCGAGCTCGACGAATCGAGCCAACGTGAGCGGCTGATCGCCGCCGACCGACGCGAATTTCTGCCCGACAATTTCCTCGATCTGATCCCAGTGACGCTGTTTCAGCGCCGGATTGCGCAAATCGGTCACGACGGGCGCCTTGTCGCGCATTGCCTCCACTTTCGTCTTGAGCATGGGAACGACGCTGTTGGGCGGCAGGCCCTTTTCCAACTGATACACCGACTTGACGTACTTTGTCACCGTCGTGCTCACGACGTCCGCTTTCAGCTCGTCGAACGGAATCGTCAACCAACTCTCGTTTAGTGCCTCCCACTCGGAAAGGGACGTCCACAGGGTCTGCTTCAATTTCACCTCGGCGTGGGTTTCTTCGAGAGCATCGAATCGAGTCACTTCGACCTTTATACACATAAGGAGAAATGAAATCTTTTTGCCTATTCAATTTTTTCCTATGTACCTTGAAGTTTTTCTGGTACGATTTATAGGTGAACGCCTTCTTGTGAAGATCGTCCAACTTCTCCAAACGTTCGCGCAAATACTCCAACACCTTCGTCTGATCCGATTGCAAATCCAAAATCCAAGCGTGCTGAAAAAGAAACAGAGAAATCGCACATGGCCTCTCTCCCACCACAAAAGAAAAAAAAATCACCTGGGCTTCCTCTTTGACTTCCTTCACCTCCTTATTCAAAGCAGCTATATCCTTGTCCAAGTGCGTGCAGAATCGGTCGACGTTGGCGTCCCTTTCGCCGACCGACTTATCAATTGTATTCTTAACGGCAATTATCGACGGCGACAGCGTCTTGTACGTCGCCAAATCTTCGGGCGGCACGGGCACGTTGTACTGCTCAATCAGATCGTAGAGTTCCTTCACGACGTTCATGTCTAATTCGACGTTGTCGATTTTCTCCTGAATTTGGTCTAGGAACGTAAGCGATTCAACAAATTCGACCGTGCTCGTCGGCTTTTTCTCCAGTCGTCCGGACGCGTCCTGACTGAACAGAATCAGCGTGTCCATGCGTTGCCGAGCGAGAATGGGTAAATAATGATCGATGATGCCGCGACACTTTTTCGGCGAAGGGAGTATGGCGTTTTTCAGCGGAAGCGTGTCAATTTTCAAAAATCCGACCGTTTTCGTCTCGTTCATTCCGACGACGAGCTTGTTCTGACGCGAATAGCGAGCCAGCGATCGTTGAAAGAATTCCACGTCTAAGAAAAAAAAAGAGTTTATATACACGGGGTGATTCGCATGCACGCAATTCTCTTGCCTTGATCTGCGTTGCACAAGCCCGCCAAGTCCGTCGCTTCGTTTGCGGCGTAGAAATTTCGAAACGGTTCGTACGTTGCGGCGTAGCGTTGAGCCGTGTGAAAGCCTTGACGAAGACATTCCTATGGGAAGAAATCAAATTGGATTTTTCTAAAATCTAGGCGATAATACTTTCAAGCCGGCTAAGAGATCTTGAAAGTGCTGGTCTTCTTCGAAGACAACGGTCAAGTTTGGTCCGTTTCCAATCGTCTTTTCCTCGTGTTTCCCGTTTATTTTTGGCCTAGAAAAAAAAAGACAGCAATCGGCACAGGAGAAGTTTCCAATTCTTCGCCTCACATTGTGAACGGATTGAAATAGTCGTCTTGAACGAGATTTTCGATGCTCAAAACGGTGCCCTGCATCTTATCAACAATTCCGCCTATCACCTTATGATAGTCGTCGTGAGAGGGACAGAAACGGAGCTGCGCCAACTCCAAGCGAAGTTCGGAGAGAAACATGGGAGCGACGAAAGGATCCGCAATCTGCTGTTGCGGAGGTGGAGTCTGTTTTTCAACGCTAACTTTTGACTCCCGTCCCTCCTTCGAGAGAAAAAGCCTGTTAATTGCACGCACTCCCTGCTTCGCTATTTTCTCCCCACTGACCTTTTCCTCCGTTTCTGCGTACATCGGTTCGTCCATCGCTTCGATTTCCTTTTGACTGATCGCCGGTTGTATGGTAACCAAAGTAGCTAGCTGGTCATTGAGCAAGTCGAGAAATCCGGCCAGCGAGTGCACCATCAACTGATGCAAAGTGCCCAATATCAAGTAATCGGCCAGCTGTATAAAGCTAAACGCGACCGCATCAAATGAAAGAGAGACTGCACGCGCCGCAAGTTTCCCCACTCCACCTTGTGAGTCTCTTGCAATGCTTTCTCTTATTTGCCTGGAGCGTGTACGTGGCCGGCTCGCCGTCGTCGTCCTGCTCATGCTGAGTGGTCATGTAGTCGATTATTTCAACGTCGGTTGAATTGAGTGGCACTTCTTGTGCTGTCGATTCCAGAGTCGCGTTCATATTGTCGTCCTCTTCGTCGACGTACATCACGTCCCAGTTATCGGGTCGGAATCCGGCGGCGAGAAGCGCTTTTCCGCACGCGTCGTGCACCACTTCAGAGACGAGATCGTGTACCTGAGTCAAGCTACCGACCACCTACGAAAAGAGCGAACTAGAGATCATTCAAACGTGACTACCTTATAATTCGACCTCTTACCTCATCCAAAAAATCACTTTGAACCCGCTGAAAGTTATCCAATACATACGTGTGGTTTGTCTCCAGTTTAAGCAGGTTCGTGTCGCTGATGCGATAGCACATTTCACGTACGCTTAGCAGCGCCTGCCTCAAAGGCTGTAGGTAGAAAAATAATTAAAAATCCGACAGGGCAAGCGTTTACGGCCACCCACAGCATTGAGTATGAACAAATTTTTTCCAAGACGATTTCTTGACAGTTGGACTTTTCTAAATCGAATTCTCTCGTTGCATCAGAACCTCTCGAAAATTCCCGTTCTTCTCACTTCTGCCTGACGTATTTCCTCCAAATTGAGAAGGCTTTTTGAATTCGAAAACTCGCAAACGTCTTGATTTTCATCAGCTTGAGATAGTTTCTATACTCGTCCTGCCATCGATCCAACAGAGTGAAATCCACTTCGCGATTGAAGACGCGCGTCACTCCGTCGACGCTAATTGTAAAATGCTCCTCTTTATTCAAATCAACATGAGACACAACCCTGAAAAGAAAAAAAAAAACGTCGAGATTTTTTCATAGCAGTAAGAAAAAAATTTATATACTTGAAATTGTAGTAATTATAATCGACTGAAGATCGAGGCACGGCTGGACTCAAGTAGAGAAAACCCAAGCTGGGCTCGTTTCGTATCCTCTCGACAATATCGAGCGGATTTTTCAGCTTTCTCGGATCGACACCTCGCCCGCCGAGCGTCGCCTGCTTTTCTTTCAGCGGCTCGGGCAGTTCGGGCAGAGGCGACGTGACGGAGTCGCGATCGAGTGCCGGCAGAGGGCTGCCGTGTCGCGGTATCTTGTTTCGCGATTGAGATAGGAGCTCTCGATCGCGGCTCGGCTGATTGCGCTTCTGGTAAGCTCGCAACACGGGCTAGAAAATGTCAATGTCTCGTAGACAAAACAATTCTTCCCTTTCGACGTACCAGTGGTTCTAGATTGGTTTTCGCTGCTTCTCGAGCCTAAATAGATGCTTTAGATTGGTACTGGTAATGGAGTGTGTCCCACTTTTCGAATTTGCGCTGCTGTCTGCTTTGGGAACTGCAATCCCGCGCGCGGATTGACGTGAACGTCTGGTTTGGCGTACAGACGAGCTCTCAACTTTTCTGGATCAATCTGAGGCAACAATCTGAGATCGAGAGGCGAAGACAATCCGCCTTTCGAGTCGCTTTTGCGAACTGTTGGCTGCTCCATGTTGCCCTAACGACCGTAACTAAGGTAGGCGCGTACATTCAGTCACGTGCGTAAAGCCAGCACGCTACGTCTGTACCAGTACAACTCCGTAGAACGATTTTCCGACGCGAAATTCGTCGATCATGAGACTCAAGCCTAAAGGAAAATACGGATTTAGGCGTACGTTGGAATATCTCAACGGGGGCACGACTTATCTGAAGGAAAACGTGAAAACGATATCGGTTCACTATAGAACGAACTCAAGAGGACACGAAGGCCTCCAGTAAGCGCAATAGCCTTTTAACTTGCACGCGTTCAGGACTGACTCGACCTAGACGCTTCTGGCACGAAAAAGTTCCTCAGATTCAATACAAGAACCCCAAAGTTCAGATATTTAGTCAGAAAAACGAAGACCCTATTCCACTTGTTAAAGTGTATTTTGGTATGCGTGACGTATTAATTAGATTAAATAAAATAGTAATAATTAGGAAATGGAACAAGGACAAAATTAGACGTCGAGGGAAAACCGTGCGATAAAATCTTAGATGAACTAGAGGGTATCGCAGGAAAGACTGGGTAAGACCATATTAATTATTGATTTTAAAGCTAACAGTTTTGATAATTAGGGAGCAAGTGAGCGGTGATCAGAAACTTTCTCTACTAACCAATCCAGCCAATTTTGGACTCATTGGGCGAAAGTGCATATGTGAGATTCCAGGCCAAGTACCGTGTCCTGCTAAAGTCCCACTTCCTAAAGCAGTTCACGCATTTCACGAGAAAGAGGAGAAATCTTAAATGAAACTATACAGACCGCATTAGTGCAAAAGTTTGATGTAGGAATCTTTTAAAGTTTTCCACGAGAATGGCTTGAGGTTGATCTGATAAATAAACAAAATAAATGGGGGAAACGCGAAGTGCGTGGGCATAATGTGTCGTTCGTCTTACCCGAGGTTTTCTGTCATTTCTGCACGCGCTCGGATTGCGACAAAAATACTTGAGCTTCTTGACGAGCTGAGGTATCGTACGATAGATGCATTCCTCTACAGTCCATCATATAATTCATTGCCATACAACAGGTTATACACGTGCCTGGGAATATTTCCGGATATACGAGCTGATTTGGGCACAGCGGATAGCAGCCAAAATGCGCCGACTCAAGCCTTGGGGAGAAAGAAGAAAACAATATAGTTGTTCTAGCGTTTTGAATGAAAAGTTAGCGCTCTACATGGCTACTCCGAAAAATTCGTGTTGAGCTGTCGACACGGCAACATCGGCATCTTGCAATACTCTATAGTAATCTTCGACGCTCTCTTGATATCCCCAAGTTAGTATGTGAGCGTCAAGTTTCCTTCTAGCATCAGAAAAAATCTCTAACCAGCGTTTCCAATGGAGAATAGTATTTAGATGTCATTTCTTTATACTTGGAATTTCTTCGTAAGATTGGCCTATTACGGACACGTTGAACGCGCAGTCCAACTCTTGAAGTTGAAATAGTACGGAGAAAAACGTGTCGGGATCTTTATCGTGTTCCCTAGTATATGCAATACCTTGGAGGTTTCTACATTTCAGATTGAGGCTAATCACCATCTGTGTGGCCATACAATGTGTAGAAGCTTCGTTTCGTCGACGGCACTCGAAGCGTAGGAAGGAAAATCAACGGGATAATAGAGAACGCGACATTTCGGTCGGATTTGGTCGGCAAGATCTTTTGGCCTATAATCGGGCATCAATTTCAAATACGATTGAATATTAGACAAGAAGGAATTCATGTTGAAGCGAGAATTAAAAACAATGACGTCAGCAACGAGGCTAAAAGAATGTCAATAATAATTTTAGAGTGCCAGTGGGTGGGAAAAAATCCGTACCAAGACACAATTTGGTTGTAGCCGTATTGAAAATCCCGATCTTGATGCTTTCGTACGGGATAAACTAATTGATTTTCGTGAAAGTATAAGACCTTTCTCAAGTTCGCCAAGTCGGGTCGAAGACCCACGAGTTCCGCTAAATTCAATACGGAGCTTGCAAACAACGTTCTAGAAATGCGTCATTTGGTTAAAACGTTCGGAATAAAGCTCGCCTCAAGTGCTCTGTGCGAGGAATGACGGCGGAAAAGTAAAGAGCCGACGTTCTCATTCGCCAGTGCCATTTCTGAGGCTTCATTCCAAACGATACGACGCCAGGAATAGTTTCTTCTAGTAGAGCGACTAATTGTTTATGAGAACCGCCGCAGAACGGCTCGATTATTAGAACTTTGGGCTCCATACACGCGCGTTAGCTCGACCGGATCAAATGATTAAAACACTTTGGGCGCTAATACGTGGGCTAATACGTGTACGAAAATTCCGTGCATTTGCAAAAATAAAAATTCACCAGACTATACTATCACACGTCTTTTCTGGTGCGGCCAGCTCCAAAAACGGCTAAATCAGTCACAGACAATTTAATTTTAGAGGTTTTCGGCAGCGATTGGCGCAATGACCCCGTTCTTGCGACCGACCTGCATCCCTGACGATTTTCCGTAGATAGGGCTTGCATAGCAAACGAGAAACGTTTTGACGGCACGGCACACGACGGCGACGGAGATTTCAGCGAACGATCAGTAGCGATATCATTATCGACACTGTTCAGCGCAGCGAGCGACGTAGCTGTCGTTTCATCACCGAATCGATCCAGCGAGACGGCTCGAGGACGACTCGATTTCGATATTCTTGTGCCGTCAACCGATAACTGCATGCCCGTGTAGGGAGGAACGGCGACGGCAGCCTTGATTAATGAGAAAAAATTATTTGATTTATGGGGAGCTCACAGAACTGGTACGCTACGCCAGTACAGTGTTTATTACCTGCTTCAATGCCAGTTCGAATCGTCCGGTATCCACTGTCTTATTTACCTTTCGATCTATAACGACTAGACGCCGGAAGAGTAATCAATACATTGACTGAAGTGCGGCCGAGATGCTCCTACCCTTTATGGTATCCTCGATGACTTGTGGACACAGTTTCGCTGTGACTTTACCGCTAGCTCCCATTGCCGGACTACAATTGACTTCAATCTAAAAAGTCATATTTTTCTCACAGCGTCGACGTCCTACATATGATAGAACGTACCAGCCACGGTCTGTAGTCCCCCTCAGTAATCATAAAATCGGCACCATACAGTTCAAACGAATTCTGTTTCAACTGTAATTATATTAGCCCGCGATCTAGTCTCCGTTCTGCATGCCTTTCGAGTTTCCATGTCTTCTTGCGTCGTTAGTAGGACATTGGCTATGGCCTGTTTCATTCCAGGATAAATGGTTTCGTCCCAGGCCGTTTCGGCTCCGCGTTCACTTTATAGACGTGCATAATGCAGTTGCAAGCGAAGAGAGTAAATTTCACGGCACTTACGCAAGAAATTCTTTGAAGCGTTCGTGAAACCAGAGATTGTCATCAGGCAATTCTTCCGATCTCGCCACATTTTCGTAATACTTTTGTATGGAATTATTGCAAAGATGAACAGACCTTGCAAAAGAAAGAGCAAAGAAAATTACGACGTGCGCGTTATACATAGCGATTTGCCTCTTACACATCAAGGTCGTCGAGACTGAATTGCTGCGAGCAGAATCTCAAATAGCAATCCTTATACATCCAAAAAGTAAGCGGATTCCAAGCAGTGACCAAAAACCACTGACGAATATCAAATTTTGTGTTGTAAATCAGAAGCGGTCGTTCTAATAAAAAATATGACGTCAAACTCGGTTAAAATCGCTACAACGCCTTTTTCTCGCTACCTATGTACTTCTGAACAACCCATTTGCTTTCGTCCTTCTGAGCGGGACTAGAAGCTAAAGCTAGTATTGTTTCCAATTTGTTTATGCACGTTATACCTAATTGTATGGTTAATTAAAAACCAAACCTCTCTTCACACGTACCTCTGCCTCGAGATTTAGCCCCCGGTTTCACTATCCAAATATTGGTCATGCCGTCCATATCAAACTGAGGCAAGTAGAGTCTTAGCTAAAAATAAATTCAATTGTACTAATACTCCTATTTGTAAATGTATTGCTGTACCTGACTAAGAACGTTTTCAAAACGTGACACGTCATTCTTGTCAGCATGAGGTTCCAAAGTTCCTTTCTCGCTATAAGCAGATATGGTACAAAAGCGAAGACTTCATATGCAAACCTACACGGTCAGTTGATGCGAAAAAAGTACAAGCGAATTCCACTCTTCTTCCGTCAAAACCGATTTCTGAGCGCACAAAATAGATGCTTATCAATGCAGCAGTGCACTTTTCTGACCGTGCCGTGTTCATCGATATCCCTGTGTTCACAGGAAGTGATAAAATTTTCGCAGGCCTTGAGGGCAAGTTTGATTGCACTGCGTGGTATGACGGGTCCGTTTGAGCCACTTCTAGGCCGACGGTTCTGATAATTATCTGTAATCCATTTCAAGATGTTTGACGCTGCCGTCAGCCGAAAATCGTCTATCGCGAAAGAATGCGAATTCGCATGCACAGACGCGAATAGCATCGTGAAAAACGATTTACCAATGAAATTGAATTTTTCGTCGTCGGCGCAAAGTCGGTAGCAGCGAGGAAAAAACGTGTCCGCGTGAACGTCGCCGTGCCATCGCAAATTTCGCAGATGCATGCATATGCCCACCTTGGAAAGACAGTTTCGTTTCGAAAAACAAACTGCATTCTATTCTACCTTCGTTGTAAGGGAACCGTTGCGTTTGTAGTGGCAAGCAATCTGGTCTTTGCGAAGCAGACGGAACGCTATGTCCCTCGGCTTGCAAGTCCATATAAAGTGCGGATAGCTATCCCTCACGGCTCGAGACTAAACAATTAAAAAAGGACCTTTTAGTATATTAGCACATTGGTGACTCTTACTTACCGCCATTGAGTATTGATCATCTTCACTAGAACTAAACTCCTCTCTATAGGCTTGCACAAGAAGATCTGAATCCTCGGGCTCTCCGTCGCTATCGCTACTAGACGCGTCGCTTTCGGACGCAGCCGCAGTCGTCGTCGCCTCTTTCTCTCCAGCAACATTTCGCACAATCTTTTTCGTCTTCTTCTTCATAGCACGTTGCCCGTCTCCAAGCGGTCCGTGATAATTCTTCTCGACCCAACCGCGTCGTCTCAAACTCTGCCTGACGGCCGGATACGGACCGAGACATAGGAAAACTTTCTTCTCAATGACGGCTCTCTCCGCCGCGTGGCGCGCTCGTCTCACGCGTCCAATCGACGGCACGTCGCACCACTGCGGCGAAACAAGCGCCGCCGACGACAAGGACCTTGTCGTTGCCGTTACCTTCGATCGACGACATTTGGGAGAAATGACAGTTGTCTCTTGGGGTACAGAAGCTGATAGTCGCGGTGGCGGCGGCGGCGACGGCGACGGCGACGGCGCTTTTACAACGTTCGGTGCCGCCGCCGCCGCCGCTGCCACCGCCACTTTTCGAAGCGGCGCCGTCTGGACTTGGATCGGAGTGAGACTCGCCTCCGATTGGATTTCCGGCAAATTGCTGCACGAGCTTTGACACTTTTCGGGCGACGATGATAGGGAATCATTTTGCGCGTGCGGCACGAGAGAGGGCAAGCAGGCGGCGGACGCACTTGATTTCGACGCCCGCGCCTTGGAATTTTTCTTCTTCGTTTTGTTGTCGTCGTCGTCGCGTTGACGACGAATATTTCGCGATTTGAACGTCGTTTTGAGTTTTTCCACAATTTTTCGACTTTTTTCGCTCACGCGCGGTCGAAATGTGAAGAGTTTTTCCGTTTCGGCCGCTTGCGCCGCTTGTCGAAGCCCGTACGCTTCTTTCCATCTGTCTCCACGCTCGCGTGCCATTTTCAGGCTCGTTTGATTTAATTTTGGCGAAAATGTGAGTTCGGAGTTGAAGCTGTAGTGCATCCGATGGGCGTCGCGATATTTGCGAAACGGTGCGACGATCGTGCGACCCGTTTCGTCGATTTTCACGACGGCGCCCACGGTCGACGCCGCCGGTACGGGCTTGGCTATGCTGTCCAAAACAATGGAAGTTCCGCCTTCGGTCGAAGACAGCGACATCGGCCTTATTTCTACGCACGACGCTTGTGGAACTGGGCAGCAGTATACTTCGGCGTTGTCATAGCGAAAACACTGGCGCGTGATCCGGGGAGGGCCCGGATGAGCGCGTAATTCCGACGGGACAAGACGGGACATGAAGAAACGTAGCTTATTGGAAGGAGAAAGGAAACGATCAAGAAATGGCTACTATTCTGAATTAACGTTTTTACTGACGACCTTTTATGGTCAGTATCCGGGGACTCGCAAAGATGGCCTCCGAAGCTTCGCCGCCGCAATGCCGTCTCTATCGCGACATCGAGCCAAATCAACTTCCCATCGTCTACAGCTCAACGTACAACATCGGCTTTCTCGGTCTCGAGAAACTCCATCCATTCGACAGCGGCAAATGGGGTCGCATCTTCACGATGCTCTGCCAAGACGGCATGATCGCCTCGTCGCGCGACATCGTCGAACCGCTCGAACCGACCGAAGACGAACTCCTCAAAGTCCACGAGAAATCCTACATCGATTCCCTACGCTGGAGCGTCAACGTCGCGCGCGTCACCGAAGTTCCCATCGTCGCTATGCTCCCAAACTTCATCATTCAACGCAAGGTCCTCCGACCGCTGCGCTATCAAACGGGCGGCACGATCCTCGCGGCGAAACTGGCGCTCGATCGCGGCTGGGCGATCAACATCGGCGGCGGCTTTCATCACTGTTCGCGTTCTGAAGGCGGCGGCTTTTGCGCTTACGCCGACATAACGCTCGCCATACATTACCTTTTCGAACACGTGCCGACGATGGGGTCCGCCATGATCGTCGATCTCGACGCCCACCAGGGAAACGGGCACGAGCGCGATTTCGTCGACGACAAACGCGTCTACATACTCGACGCCTATAACGCGGGCATCTACCCCATGGATTTTCCCGCTCGACGAGCGATACGACGTTCCGTCGAGTTACGTCACGAGACGAGCGACGACGAGTATCTTCGTCTCGTGGAGCGGCACGTGGAGTCGGCACTTAACGAATTCCGTCCCGACGTTATCGTCTATAATGCCGGAACGGACATCCTCATTGGGGATCCGCTCGGACGACTTGCTATCACCGCCGAGGGAATTGTCCAACGGGATGAAATCGTTTTCAAGGCGGCGCGGTCGCGGGAGAAGCCCGTACCCATTGTCATGGTGACATCGGGGGGCTATCAGAAAAAGACGGCGCGAGTCATTGCCGATTCGATTCTTAATCTGTGGACGAAGAAATTGATTTCTGGACTTGAACTCGACGGTAGCAGTTCTCTGTAAAAAAACGAATGTTTATTTTTGTTATAGTACATGGGTTTTGGGAGGGGGGGGGGGTCTACGCTGTAGATTCTCTATTTAAGTGGTTGTGGTAGATTGCAGATGACTTGGTGCGTCGGCAAACATGTACTTCAGCTGATAGGCTTCAGAGAGGAGAACGCTTATTTCATCGTCGCCCCATCGCGATGTGGGTAGATTCTGAAGAAAAGTCATGATTCCCTAAAAAAGAAGGCTTTCTTGACGACAAAAGAAAACCGGCGGAAGATTTTTTGCCTGGAAATCTTTCTCTTGGAGTAGAGACTTGGAGAAACGGACGAGAAAGGCGGAGCAAACGTAGAGATGAAAATTTCCAAAGCCATTCGCCTCAGCATGGTACGTGTCCCATAGGCGGATGACACATCGAAGCGGAAGTTCGCGCATGAGTATATTGTTAAACCAGCGAAAGGAAAATTGAAGATATTCGACGGAATTTTCAGCCAGATGCCGATGAAGTGAAGCTGGAGGGAAATAAAATACTCCTATTAATTATTGCCGTAAAATTCTTTTGCATTTTGACTCGCCATCAACTCGATTCACAACTTCTCGCATGCCATTCACTTTTGTCTGTATTCCCGGCTGGGCAAACGTATAATTATCCTAAAATATTTGTTTCAGTAAGATTTTCTCAACAGCGTTTTCTCTCCTACCTGAATTCCATCCAGTAGATGACTCATACACCAGTAGCTGTCAGCTTCCACTGCAGCTAGAGTCTCTCTGGCCAATGAAGACACGTCAACTTTGTCAAGGTTTTCAGAAGGACCTAGGCATGTGTATGACGCGAGCCTTTCCCTATTTGCTCAACATGTACCTATGTGCTCCTTGAGAAAGACGATGAAAAACGGCGTAAGGAGATCATTGATTCCCTGTACGTAACCGCTAGCGGGATGCCTCATGGCCCAAATGTAGAGAACTCGCTCGAACGTCTGTCAAAAAACATACCACATCAGATATGAGAAAAAACACGACGTCAGACGTACTTCTTGAACTGCCGTCTGATTCATAAGGGAAAGTGAAGGAATCATCCTCGGAACATCAATGCTAATCTAAGAACGACGATCCAATATCCTCACTAGGAGTTCCTCTTCCCATTTCACTTGCCTGTCTAAATGTTTGCTCATGCTGCGAATCCAGTCTCGTCTTATAGTATTGCGCTAAAAATCGTTCATATTCCTGCCGCTTTCGATCCAACGTCGAATGCCGCCTCTCGACATTCGCAGGCAAATAACCCTAAATTTTACCCCTAATTAAAACATTTCGCTACTCTTTTCCTATTCCTACACAAAGCAGCTTCCAAGTCGTCGACCTCACAATACCCGGTATTCCACCCCAAGCAAGCTTCTTCAATTCCTCTAGAAAAACCCGTCTAAAATAGATACACATAAGGCAATCGGTCGCCGCACCTAAATCCGTGTTGGGACCAGCCAACAATTTCTCAAACTTCTGCAGACGAATCGTGTCCCTATCAGGAAGAGTCGCCGTCGTCCCGCTTCCCCCTACGCCGCTGCTATGCCGTCCTGATCCTCTGCTGGCACTCCTAAGACCTCTTCCGGATTGAGATCTCTCTTCTCTTCTTTCCACTCGCGGCGGAACCGTGCCCTTCGCCGTTGGTACGATTTCTTCGGGTTCTGCGGCGTCCCACGGATCCGATTCGTCCCAAGCGTCGCTCGTCTTTGTGTTGAATTCGTCGAAAGAGGTCACTTTCTTTCCTTTCGGTGCCGTTCGCGGCGCTGGTCCCTTGTTCGGTGACGATGTCAGATCGTTGTGCATTAGAGGAGGATGTTGGGCACCGTAGACAGGTTTTACGCTGCGAAAAAACGAAAATATACCTGTTTGTTTATACGGGTTTTTTCTTCTCGACCTTCCAGGGACTTTGTTGCCACTCTTTTTCCAAAACGATTTGCCCGGACTCCCGATGCGCGCCTTCGCTGTTGACTCCGCCATGGGAACGAACGAACGACGCGCTTGAAAACTCAGAACGACGTGAATACGTATGAGCTCAGTGCACCAACGCATGCGCTCTATTCCGACCCCGGATACACCTATGTCAAAAATAGAAAAAACCTGAATAGATGGCCACTTTTTTTATTACAAAACACTGCTGCATTAGTTGCAGTCAACACAGCCTCTTCATACACTATCAAAGTCTATTTTTCTACAGTGCACATTGCCACCGCTTGCAGACAAAGCCCTATACATTATTATTTTTTATTAGTCACTCCTAAAAAAACAACTGGAAACATCTTCTTCTGCAAATTCAGTATTGCGACAAATTTGCTCCAACAAAGTCATACTCGCCTATCAATGATAATACGTTTTCACTACAGAGTCTGTTTTGTGTACAAGATGGCATACCATCAGCTTCAGGTTGCTGCTGCCTTCGAGCTGTTTGTTGATAAGAGACAGACAGCTAGAACTTAGCTCTACTAACATCTACTGGTATACCATACCCTCTGGTTGAGAATAATCCGATTCGCGTGGAAGTACAAAGTCATAATCTCCTGAAAACAAAATCATCAATTATACAATTAGCACCGTATTACGTTTAATTACCATCCACTGCGGGAGCAGACGTGTCATGTACAGCTACCACAAGATGACTTATGTCACTTATCTTATGTACTTTGCCTGCCTTTACCTGAGCGGGTCTTGAGTGAAACGTAGTCATAATTGTCAGCTAAAAATCTCTGACTTTGAAATATTTCTACATATAAAAGAAGTCGCATACCTCCTCGTTGAGTCGGTGACGCCGCCACTGGTGCATTCATTTGCTGAGGAAGAGCTAGAATATATCAATGAGAAAGCAAAAAAAAGAATAACATAACGATCCTACTAGGAGCCAGGCGAGCTCCAGGCTGAACATAGTCATAGTTGCCTTTACACACACAAAATGAAATTACAGAATAAAATGTGATAGAGAAAGTGAACGCACCCTTGCTGTGCGATGAAGACTGCGTGCTCGAAACGGTGTGATGAGGAATGGCCATGTGATAATCGCTTGTATCTAAGAAAGGAAATGGCACATGAATACATTCATACTTTCTACTCTTTATAAATGAAATGACCAGGTTCAGTCTTCCGTCTTCCTGCTGGAAAGTGCCCTCCACTTTCTATATTTTTAGCCAGGTGGCTATGAGACGGAAGTTGCTCATAGGATTCCGAAATTGTCCGCTGATGTGAATGATCTAGTTTCATTCTTCCTGGAGAATCCGATGTGTTCAAATTGAACTTTGATGCATACGCACATTCTCTTACCAGAATAATCTACGTTCTGATAGTCCCTGCCACCAGAATTGTCAAATCCGTGCGAAAAACGCTTTCGTGCAAACGGATTTTCACCCAAGTCCAATTTACGCGGCATCGTCTCTATATAGAATGTTCGATCGCACGGAGCCCACTCCACATTGATTATTCCCGGAAACGCACCTTCATCTCTTCCAGTCGAAACAATCGACGTCGGCCCAGCAGTATCCTCTTCCGAGTCAGAATCTTAATTAAAAACGAAAGAGTGTCACAATCGCCGTCACACGCGCCATTTCTCCATACCATTCAACGAGTCGGGCGTCTTCTTTACAGGACTACCCAACGACAACGGTCGAATGCTGACAGGACCCTTTGTATCCTCTTCGTCATCTGAATCCAAATTATGACTTCCGTGGCTCTCTGGGATGTCATAGTCCGACGGGGGTCGCGGCGCCACTTCATCATAATCGGAATTTCTCATAGGCTGAGAAATCGTCTTTTGTAGATCCTTCTTTTTCCTTCCCGAATTGACGCTCATCGATCGAAGACGCTCCGCTATGGACTGCTGTTGCTGAGGTGGACGAGGAACGATAGCCGCCGGAGCATAATACTGATTATCGGACTAGAGAGAAGAGTCGAAGGTCATTCACCATGGACACCTTGGAAGAAAATAAAAATGCATTGAGGGAGGGGGGAAACCTACGATTGTCGGCTTCTGTGGTCCTCGCTCGCCGAAACTGATTGGCCGCTGTCGATTGGTCACACGCTTGTCAGGTGGCCTCCTAAAACGATGCGAGTAGTTAACTAAACGGGAGGGTGCCCCGTTAGGGGAGAGCGAACCGGAGTTGAGCAGCTTCGGGTTTGGTGGGCGCCTGCGGCGACGGTGCACCCTGGTTCAAAACGGGAGCCGATGCCTGTCGGGTGTGATATACATGAGATCGATAGGCGACCGAAGTCTAAAAGAAAGAATAAAGAACTTCGAGTGGGTCCCCCCCTCGATCTCGTCTTAGACGCACGTCTTCGTCCCGATTGACGACGCTGCGCAACGCTTCGACCCATTCGTGCTTTTCCGGCGCCGAATCGGCGCTCATGTGATAGACGCGGCCCGTCGTGATGATGTCGAAGACGTGCTTGTGCGTGCGCGACGAGAACGACGAGTTCGTTTCGATTTTTACCTTGTCGGTGAGAAGATCGACAGCACCTAAGCGGAGAAGTTTTCGTGGGAACGAGAAAAAACAGGCGCTACTCCCTCCCTCCTCCCCCTTCCTTCTTGTAGAATTCTTTCCTCTCCGGAGGCGTTATCGCCCGCCTACCTTTTGGTTCTTTGCACGCCAGCGCCGCCGTCTCGTCTTCGTAGTATTCGAGGCGAACGTACGGGGGCGCGCACGGATAAACGAGACGCGAATCGCATAGCATGCACCAGCGACGTTTCCATTTTGCCAGAGCTTGTCGTTGGGGAGGCGATTTTGTCAAGTAACCGCGTTTGAGGACTTCCTGGGCGCTTGCCATGGCGAAAGCAAAGCGACCAAGCTGAAACGGGGGCGTTAGTGGTTCCTCGTTGAAATCAGTCCTCTTCGCAAGAGACGCACACGCGCACGATGACGCTAGGTGGGCGCGGTTTCCTTTCTAACGTCACAATAAAAAAATCAACGCTACAAGCATACATACTCTGCTACAAGTATGGCCGGTTTTGCTAAAAATCTTCTTGGCGCTGCCGCCGTCGGAGTTGGAAGCATAGCGGCATACCGAGTCTTTGTCACTTCCGGCGGCACTACTGCGTCGGCAACATCCGCTCCCAAATCCAAATTTACGGCGACCGACGATTATCCTGACTTGAAGCTGCACAATAATGTAATGGCGCATTGCATGACGCCCGACATCTATGCTCGTCTGCGTAATCTCAAAACGCCGGGCGGTTATACGATTGACGAGTGCATTCAAACGGGAGTCGACAATCCCGGTCACCCTTTTATCAAAACCGTCGGAATTGTTGCCGGCGACGAAGAATCGTATTCTGTAGAACAAAACCTCGCGACAGTCCAATTATTGATGGGTTGATTATGGAACTCTCCAGGTTTTTTCGGATCTGTTTGACCCGATCATTGATCAGCGTCACAATGGTTACAAGCCAAACGACAAACATACAACTGACTTGGATTCTTCTAAGGTTTCGAATTTTCTTCTTTTTTTTTGACCCGGGGCTTGGATGTATGTATTTCATCTAGTTGAAAGGAGGAAATTTTGATGAAAACTACGTATTGTCGTCGAGAGTTCGCACGGGACGCAGCATTCGCGGTCTCAGCTTGCCGCCGAAGTGCTCCAGAGCGGAACGTCGGGCAGTTGAAAAGATTGTTTCCAAAGCCTTAGGTGGTCTAAACGGCGATCTTTCCGGAAAGTACTATCCGTTGAATAAAATGACAGAGCAAGAGCAACAACAACTTATCGACGTGAGAACAGAAATTCGATCTCGTTTTTCATTTCCCTTATTTTTGCGTAAGGATCATTTCCTTTTCGACAAGCCGGTTTCTCCGCTTCTACTCTCCGCCGGCATGGCTCGCGACTGGCCGGACGCACGCGGCATATGGCATAACAACAACAAAAACTTTCTCGTCTGGATCAACGAGGAAGATCACACGAGAGTCATTTCCATGCAAAAGGGCGGCGACATGAAGTCCGTATTCGAAAGATTTTGCAGGGGACTAAAAGAGGTCAGAGGATGCGTAAAAGACGACGTTTCTGCAAGAGGCTCTACTGCAGGTAGAAAAGGCCATTCAAAAAGATGGCTATTCGTTCATGTGGAACGAACATCTCGGCTACATCTTGACGTGCCCTTCCAACCTCGGAACCGGACTGAGGGCCGGTGTGCACGTCAAAATTCCTCACTTGAGCAAGGTATAGTACTTATGTACACCGCTAATTAACTCCCTGCAATCTCTTGAACGCCTATTTCTAGCACGCATCATTCCAAGACATTCTCGGCAAATTGAAATTGCAAAGTCGCGGAACCGGTGGCGTCGACACTGCCGCAGTTGGCGGCATTTACGATATTTCAAATGCCGATCGGCTCGGAAAATCTGAGGTAAGTTACCCTCTCAAATTCCAAGCCGTAAAATCGTACGTGTCTGTCAGGTTCAGCTAGTCCAAGCCGTCATTGACGGAGTCAATCTTCTAATCAAAATGGAAAAGCGTCTGGAGAAAGGCAGTCCCATATCAGATCTGATGCCATAAAACAAACTCTTCCCACCTCGATGAATCCTGTAGTTGATTTGTAAAGAAAGCGAGCAAAGCAAAGCGAACTCGATTCCCTCCCTCATGCACATCGCGTGATACCATGCAGCGTCTTTTGACCTTAGTGCTAAGCGCTCTTCCCTTCCTATGTCGCGGAGACGACGTCGTTCTAAAACCGACCTCGTCCGGCTCAACGACGTCGTCCATCGGTCTCGTCTTCATTCAGGGAGCCCAAGTGACTGCCGCCCAATACGTTCCTCTGGCAACGGCAATCCAGAACGCGTCGAGTCGAGCCGTCTGGGTCGGCATTCCCGAACTCTTTCTCGACGTGGCCAATCCCGTCGACTTGCCTAGCGGTATTCAGCGAATTCTCAAAGCAATGCGCGCAGCGGGAATGCCGTCGACGGCGCCGACATTCTACGCCGGTCATTCGCAGGGAGCAGTCGTACTGCAGGACTACGTCAACGAAACGCACGGACAGGAGATCAACGCGACGGGGCAGATTCTCTTGAACGCCTTTCTGCAGCGAAAATATCGAAACGTGACTTTTCCCGTATCCACGTTGACCGTGGGCGGCGAACTCGACGGACTTTCTCGAGTCACACGAATCATGGAAGCCTATTATCATCAAATCGTTCTAGCTAAGAATGCGAGTCAGGCGTCGATTGACTGGCCCGTCGTCGTCGTTGCAGGAATGAATCACTTCGATGCGGCGTCGAGCTCGCCGCCCCTTCTCGTCAAAGAGAGAGATCTCAAATCGGAAATTTCCGTCCAAGTGGCGCACGAAATCATCGCTCGACTAACGACGACGTTTATGGAAATTCGACTCGGAAATGACACGGGACGTTCGACACTACTGGACGCCGTCAAAGAGACCGACGTTATCGTGAACCCGCTCATACGAGCCTACGAGATTGAAGGCTCCTATCACTTCAAGTCGCCGTGCTACGACCAGCCGCCTAGCGAAGCCTGTCAAATCGGTTGCCCGTGGACACAACAGGTCGCTCAGCCAATCATGGGCGGGCTAGAGGCGGGACGACTGCGCGACGTCGACGCTTTTCATCCCGTATCCCAAATCAATCCGATTCATTTGCCGAGCATCGTAAACAATTGCTCGACGACGTCGCGCGACTGCGTCGTCAATACGACGACGGTGAGCGAGTGCGTTTACGACGAGCTCGACAATTTGGATACGGGCTTCGCGTCGACGTCGGCGCACGAGATTCGCGCCAAGCTCAAGTCGCGACAGACGATCGTCAACGCGGCGGGTCGCGGACCGGCGTCGTTTAACACGACCGACGGGGGATCGATATGTCGTGTGATCAATCAGGCGGCGTTCGACTGGGCGACGAACGCGACGGCGAATCGAACGCTCGCGAGATTCAAGCGATACGGCGAACCGATGCGAATGGGAGACGACAAGGGGCCGTACAACGCCGGTCCGCTGTGGATATATAATCCGCTGGAGTTCAATCGACGGACTGATGACGACGGAAATAAATTCGTTCTCGTTCAGGCGCCTATGCTTCGAACTCCTGTGGATTTCGTTATTCCGTTATCGGCCGGTTTTCACTACTGTAAGCTCCTATCGCCGGCGAGAGCAATCGAATGGATATACGTCGATGGATTGCGAGCCCATTATGGCATTTGAGTAGCAAGGACCCATTCCGCTTTCCCCCCCCCTTTTTTTTCTTCTGTTTCAAATATTTTTCTTACTTTTTAATTGCGTCAAATTCCCGCGCCCTTGACCGCTTTCTGAGCTGCATCGTCCATATCGTCGGCCGATTCAATGTTCAGTCCGCTCTCTTTCATAATCACTTTTGCAGCGTCCACGTTGTTGCCTAGAAACGTCAGTCAAAACCCCTCCTGCACGTACGTATGTATGTAATTAACTGACCTTGCAGACGAACCACAAGAGGAATCTTCAATTTTATATCTCGGCAAGCTTTTGTCACCCCATTTGCAATCGTTGCACAATTGACAATGCCGCCGAAAATATTCACAAAAATTGCCCTAACCTGAAGTACACGCGCATTATATTACATTTGCTAAATAAGAAAGCACGTCACACCTGCTCGTCTTGTGTAAGAATTCGAAACGCTTCGAATACTTGCCGCTCATTCACGCTGCCGCCAACGTCCAGAAAATTTGCCGGAGTTCCGCCGTACAATTTGATTATATCCATTGTGGCCATAGCAAGCCCAGCTCCATTAACTAGATATAAATTTTATGCATTAGGTAGGATTTTTCTTCGGATCCATTTTTACCGAGACATCCAATGTTTCCTTCCATTCCGATGTAGTTGAGGCTGTGCTCAGAGGCGGCAAGTTCGCGAGGATCTGTCTGCGATCGGTCCTCCATTGCAAAGATGTCTTTCTGTCGAAATTGGGCGTTGTCATCAAAATTCATTTTCGCGTCAAAGCAAAAGACTGAAAATGACGCGATAAACTAAAGAAGAAGAAAAAAACTAGATTCAAATCTAACCTTGACCGTCGCCCGTCTCCCCCAAAGGATTGATTTCGATTTGCGTTGCATCTGTTCGAATGAATAGATCATAAAGATTGATCATCTGCTGAGACACCTAAAAGTCAATATTCACATATTAGATTAAGAGATGCAATACTTAATAAATTCTACCTCTGCTACGTTTTTATCAAAACCCAACTTAACAGCTAAATCCTCAGCCTGATCCAATCGTAAGCCTTTCTTGATGTCAACAGGAACCTTAGAGAAATCATTAATTAAAACTAAATACAATAGCATTTCGTTACTTTATAAATTTTGTCCGGAGTTTCTTCAGCCACTTGCTCAATGTCCACGCCTCCAGCAGGACTTGCAACAATGAGAGGTCCAAGTGTCTCCCTGTCGAGCAATATGGCAAAGTAGGTCTCTCTCGGAGGACCAAAACCTTGGGCTACTGTCACCTAAAAGCAGAAAATAAAACGTGCGACAAAAGGAGGAAAAAAATGAAGATTCACTTTGGACACTAGTTCCCCTTCTTTTTTCGTCTGCTTGGTAATCAGTCTATTTCCCAACATTTCCCGGGCAAATTTTCCCACATCATCAGGACTAAACAGAACGCACAATCCAGTGCCCCAAATACGCACAGTAAAGAGCGGCTATTGTACCTCGTCGTTACTTTGACTCCTCCTTTGAAACCGGTATCGAATTCTCCTTTTCCACGTCCGCCAGCTAGAACTTGAGCTTTGACGACTAGTTCCTGAGCGCCGGGCGCTGTAAGACAAGGGAGTCGGCCCGGGGCCCTCTCCATCGCCCACTCCAAGAGTACCGAGTTGTTTTGCCGCTTCTAGCGCGTCTTCTACTGTATCGCACACGCGAAATTTCTGCACGTTCACGCCGAATCGTTGCATGAGCGCCTTGCCCTGATACTCGTGCAAATTTAGTCGCCGATTCGGACACGCGATAGGAAAGCGCGGTTTTCTGAGCTGAAAACGACTTAGAAGGTATGCTAGAGAGCGCTGAACGGATACTTACAAGGAACGCCGTTGCACGAGCTAACGAATTGGCCATCCTCGCGTACGTAGTGTGCGCGGTAGTGTGCGCACGCCTTGCGCGTCATGTTCTTGTGATTGCCGATCACGTGACATTCGGCAGTCCACTGAGACGCTTATGTACTCGAACTCGTACAACGATACGATGTCGAAGGATCCGCTAATGAACCAGCAGAGCACCGACATGAATCGGCCTCTATTCGGAGAAGAAAGCCAACGAGTAAGAACGCACTCCTGCAGCGTCGTAACACCCCGGAAGCGAAACTCTCCTTTTCGTTCTAGATGAAACTAACGTACATCGTCGTAGCAATCATAACGACGGGCATGGTCGTGGTGAGTACGTACAGTTAGCGAGAAAAGTTGACATCCTGGACATTTGCGTGCAGTTCACTTTCGCCAGCGCGTTCATTCAACACTGGACAAACGATAAGATTCGCGGCCAAAACGTCTTCTTCGCCGTCGTCCTACTGCTCGTCGTCGCTCCCCTCGTAGTCGTCGTGAGGAGCTCTCGAAATGTTTCCACTGTATTCGCTCACGAGTCCTCATTTTCTTTCCACAGGCGTACTGGTATCGTCAGGGAACGCTCGATCCCAAATTTCGCGCTTACATATTCTACAACTGCTTCACGACAGTACTTCTTTGTGTTAGCGGAAATCTCTACTTTCACGAAATCTTGAATTGAGCGCGGCTACAGAGAAAAGAAGACAGAAATAACGTGTCGCTTTTTTTTTTGTTTGACTAGCGCGCGTACGTATTCGTGGGCGTTCCATATTGGATAGTGCTCACACTTGGTTACAACTAAACTGCTCTCTATAATAAAATGATTAGACAATTGACATCTAAAAAGAATTTGTAAAAAGCTGAATAAAACGAAAACGCGGTCTAAAATCGGGCCATGCCGAAGGCCATAGTGCACTAATATGATTGTCTCTTCCATTGTGAGAAGGATATCCGGCTCAATCTGCTTGAGGAAGAGTACTGAGCGCTTCGGACGTTGATCGAGCGAGATCTACAATCTGCACAAAGTAGACCGATTACAAAATGAGAAAGAAAAAGTGCAAAAGAGTAGCACAAGTGGTAGGTAACATGCAAGATTGTTTCGTTTTTCTCGTGCAAAACGTACAAATAATACAACAAAAATACCATATGTATCTATTTTCTTTTTGGTCTGCGAAGTACCTCTGGTTTGGGACGGTGCGTGTCCGCAGCGTCGATTCCAAACGAATAATGCTCTTCTTTGCATCCTGAACGACATAAGAAGTGTGAACAGCGACCAGCTTCGTTACAACAAAATGCGCTAACCGTAGGCTTGAGGAGTCAGCTGGATGACCGTGTGCAAAGGGCACTTCAAGTACGGCAACTCGTCTAAATTGTCATCTCACTTACGCGTACGAAAGATAAAAGGATTCGACTAACGATATGGCTTGTCAAGGAAGTAGGCCAAAAGACAGCGCATTACAGCCTAGTATCGTCTACGCTATCTACGCGTGTAGGCAAGTGGATTGTCTCTTACCTGATGGCATATAACGAGAACGTTATTCTGCCTTTCCAACTCCTATCGGCAAAGAAAAAACGAGGTATATAAACGCTCACATCATCGACTCATACCATGATGACGGGCTCCAGCCTCTGCACAACATCCTTGTACGACTAAAACAAAGATTCATTCCCCAACGAGGAAGAAAAGCGCCGACTTTCACCTCTCCCATTGGATAGCGGTAGTTGTATTTATCCTGATCACGTCGCGCAAATTCTTCAGGATGCTTCTCCTGGATTTCCTCGTATGTTCGCGCATCGCACAATCCCTGCGTCACA
Source organism: Oscarella lobularis (assembly GCF_947507565.1). Classification (NCBI taxonomy): domain Eukaryota; kingdom Metazoa; phylum Porifera; class Homoscleromorpha; order Homosclerophorida; family Oscarellidae; genus Oscarella; species Oscarella lobularis. Next base: position 2,831,567 of record NC_089178.1, on the reverse strand, counting down.
AAAAGAAATATCATGCGTAGGGCTCAGCCTGATTGGAGCAGGTTTCTACTGTACAGCATCTAATTCGTCCAGTGCTTTCCATCTCTCAAACTCAAGTCCAGCATTCTCGGCCGTCTGAATCGTTCGCTTCAATTGGCTTGTCCACACCTTTATCAACAATTGAAACCAGCCACCCTTTTATAAAATCTCACTTTAAGTCCGGGTAGTTCATCTTTTCGCGACGCAATGAAGTCTCCCAAAGCGTTAGCATACTACAAAAAATGCAACAAAAACCAATTCAATTAGACGCAATCAATACCTTTATTCCGTTAGGAGACAGGTCCGAGTTTCCGCCAATTTTGCCCGAAGCATTGAGCATGCTTTCACCGTGCTTCAAAAAATAATAAAAATAATTCAACCAGCCCATTAAAAAAAAGCTTGCTCACGCGCGTCAGAAAGATCCTCCTGGGGCGAACGTGAAGGTTCATCAGGTAATAGACAATGCGGCTCTGGCAATGCCCTACGCAATGACCTAATCGAATTTCTAACGTCGGAAAAATTGACTCACCCTTGATATTATTTACGATGAATCTCTGGCCAACATTGAATACTTGAATATATGATCTTCGGCTATGTGGAATTAAAAAATCTGTTTAGGTTCAATTTATTAAAAAAAAAGAAGTCACCTGTCAAAGTCACTGCAAAGAGGTTCATATGCTGCCTTGTAAAATTCAATTCTCTGCTTGAAATCTTGAAGAGCGTACTCCATTGAGAGTTCCTTGTAATCTGGGCTGTTCACTTTCACTTCCTGCTCAGAGATAGAGAGATGCGTTTTTGAACAACATTGCGCTATTGTCGCTTACTCTAATGTTAGACTCGATGATTTTCTCGTCATTGCATATAGTCTCCACAAACAAAACGCGAATTCCCCTCGACGCCAAAAAATTGAAAACGACATCCCGACGTTCCCTTGTCGTATTCGTAGCATCAAACACCTTTTAGGGGAAAAAAAAGAAGCCTAACGAATGAAATTTTTTTGTGAAAATTCACACACTCCAATGTCTCCTTCTCCTTTGAGCCAATCATTCATATCCCTCAAAGCGTCAAGAGCCGCTTGTCTATGCATAAAAAAATAGAGGAATCCCTATCCAGAGCCGTTCACGCCCACCTTCGTTGACTCATCGCTGTCTCGTTATTCGGATCAAAAAACGATGCCGGTTTCTGTATGCCAGCATTGCGACGACGATATTCACCCACATTGAATGCTTAGGTGGCATAAGAAGAATTCAATTATAATAATTTTAATAATTTTCTATTGTAAACAGTCTTTACCCTTGGTCGCGTAGCCGATCCAGCGTAGGTATCGGGCCAATTTCAGTCCCATGAACGTTTTTCCGCGCGCCGGAAGGCCAACCATGACAATAACGAGCGGATTGTTTACGCGCATGAGAGGACGTTGGCATATGGTGTCGTCCGGCGGAATAGAATCGGCTGGCGACGAGAAATTAGGGTTAGACACGTGCGATAGCACGTGGACGAAGCAGGGTGGCTGGGGTGTGCCGGAATGGAATTTTTCGCTACAGTACCGGATGGTGGAACCGGGGAGCGCGCAAAAGGTCTCGTATTGCACGCAAATGAAGACGTTGGGTAGACTATGGAGAAGATACTGTACCTCGAACGACGTTGGATTCCAAGGCCGGATCGGCGTCATCGAGCGTCGTTGCTGACGATTTCTCTTCTATCTCTCCTTTACTCGTCATTTTCTCTTAGTCCAGTTGACCGTTCGTCACAATGATGGCGAGTGCGCAGGAGAGACGGGCCGTGTCGACGCCTTGGACGTGATTGCCTAACGTGCGCCGTGGTAAAGTCCCGTGGGTACCCCAGTAGCGTCGTTTTCAATGGACGAAGTTCCATCGTCGTCCGAGTCGTTTGAAAACGAAAGCAGCTTCGAAGAAGACGATGCAAACGACTTAGATTACTATGCCGGCGAAGACGACGACGTTCGCCATTCGCTCGAAGCGCGAGACGGTGACGAAAGCGACGACGAGCTGGAATCGTACGCGTACGAGTGCTTGACCGAAGAAGAAGCACTGAAAATGCTCAATGACAGCATCAAAAAGGTTTTGGATCGTTTGAAAGTAGGAAGAAAACGTGAAAGAGGAAAGGAGAGGTACAGTGGAATAACCGTGCAGGTGTGCAAGGAAATGGCTCGAATCCTCCTGGAAAGATGCCAGTGGAACGAAGAGAAAACCGTTGCTCGGTAAATAAAAAGACGTTGAGTTAACTTAACATTTGCGCTCGTCGTAGTTTCAAGTCCGATTCTCAGTCGACTTTGTTGTCTGAGTTTGGTCCAAAGGGGTTGTTGCGCCCTTCGGTTGGACGTCGCGTGCAGGAAAGTCCGTCTTCTTCTTCTTCTTCTTCTGCTTGTTGTGACGTCTGTTTGCTGCCTTTGCCTTCCGCCGATATGCACCAATTGGGCTGCGGTCACGCGTTTTGTCGTTCCTGTTGCGATAACTACATTAGGATTCAACTCAGTCAGGGAGACATAGGCACGTTAGCTGTGAACATCTTCCCTCTCCCAAAGATACTTTTTATCTGCGCAGATATTCGGTGTATGGATGCCTCGTGTTCATTTCCGCTTGATTCCATTGAGGATTTAGTTGAGGAATCGTCTTTGAAGGCGGAGTATTGGAAGCACTTTTTGTCTAAATGCGTCACTGTTGGTTGACACATTCATACTGATTTCTTCACACAATGCTTTGTGTTCTGACTAGAGCCACCCCCTTTTGCGTTGGTGCCCTGGTGTCGACTGTCGCGTTATTATCAAAGTAGCCGTCTCAAAGCCGAGAAACGTCATCTGCAAAGAATGCAAAACGAGTTTCTGGTAGGTACAAAGTTCGTTAATATGTGAGAGCTATATTGGGCTGCATTGGTACAGCTTTCACTGCGGGCATTTGTACCACGCTCCTTCAGGCGAGACGTTTTCGGTGTCTGTTGACTAGAGCCAATGGAAAGTTCTCCTTAGATTGTGAAACATTGAAAAAGTGGCTCCAAAAATGCCAAGACGATTCTGAAACGGCAAACTACATTAACGCTAATACAAAAGACGTAAGGACGACATTTCCTCGTCACATAATAGACGTACGTATTCTTCTAGTGTCCATCGTGTAACGTCTGCATAGAAAAAAGTGGTGGCTGTAATCACATGGTAAGAACACTTGCTATAAAAAGTGAAAAGGATTGGTAATAGTATTTTTATATAGCAATGCTGGAACTGTCACCATGGTAATATCTCCTCCCTACCCACCTACGATTTAATCACTGTTCTTTTTAGATTTTTGCTGGATGTGCCTTGAAGGTAAATAAATATAGAGCAGGCTTGCGTTTCTTGTTTGTGAGCTCTTTGTCAGACTGGAGGTCCCACAATCGCGAGTACTACGAGTGCAGCCGATACAAAGGCCAACCGCCGACAGAATCAGTGCGAGGTCGCGCTCGCGAGGCGCTCAAAAGATACATTTTCTATTTCAACAGAGTAAAGAGACAATTCCCGCTCCCAATAATATTTTTTTTATTGGCGGCACTGCAGTGGGATAACCATAGCCGCAGTTTAAAGCTAGAAAACGAGACGTGGACGAAAATCAGCAATAGGATAGACGAGAAGGTTCGCAGCGGCGACGGAACTTGGATTGATTGGCAGTATCTGAAGGACGCCTGTCAACTACTGCACAAAGTCAGATAACCTGTAACTGTCTCGCTCGCTGCATTCTATTTATTTGAATTAGAGTCGAGAAACGCTTATGTATACCTATCCAGTTGCTTTTGCCAGGACTGACAGTGGAAAAGATTTGGTAATTTATTTCGCCTGATGCGTTTAAAAGGACTAAAGAGGGCTTCGTTTTTGTGACGCCAGTTTGAATACCAGCAAGCGCAACTTGAACGCGAAATTGAAAATCTATCGTGGAAAATTGAAAGAGCGGAAAATACGGACAGAGGGGTAACGGAAACGGAAAATTCAAGCGAGGGGCGTCATTTTAATCGGCGATTCTCTTTGCCCAATACAGGACATTGAAAACCAGATCGTGATTACGAGAAAACGAAGGCTCACCTTATTGAAAGACCAGTACTACACACGATAAATTTTTTTTCATTTATCGCGGTATAATACACGTTAATGAAAGACCAGTACTACACATGATAAATTTTTTTTTCATTTATCGCGGTATAATACACGTTGAGTGTACAAGTAAGAACTAGAGACCCTTACCCCGCTCTCTCTCTCTCTCTCTCTCTCTCTTCTCCCCTCTCATCGTCCGTGATGGCTCCGACGCTTCGCTTTGCACGGCGGACAATACCATTTGCCTTTCGGCGGTTCCGTTATGCCGACGCAGCCATAATGAAACCACTCGCCATAGGGACACTGAAATAAAAGATAGCATTAGTAAGCTAAATGGCGGCGTATCCTTGCCTCGGTGCTGTCACAGCCAACCATTTCACCATAAGACACCTGGTTACATAGGCAATATCGCGGCTCATTCGGATCTACGGTGTCGAGCCAGTTTGTAGTCGTTGCCGCCGTCTCATCAATGAGACCGGCGTGCGAAGACGCTGCCGTCGGGTCAGATTCGACGCCGCTGCTCATGGGCGCTACGTTGGAGGCTAGGGTCGCCGTCGACAAACCCGTTTCCGTGTATGACGGAGTAGGCGGCGCGCTTGAACCGCCGGAAAAATAGCCGCCCAACGCTTGAGCTTTGGCCGTTGCCGTCCTAGAAGACAATATGAGAGTTTGGAAAAGTTGCGTTTCCGAGAACTGAGCCCACTTTCTTCTCCCTGAGCGAGACATATCAGCTGAGCCAACGGGAACGGACGCTATGGCCGTCGCCGTAACTGTCCCAAAATTCGACAAACTTGACGGCGTGCCAACGGCGGTAGTCGACGCGTGAGACGACGCCGTCGCGCTACTACCGCCGTCCGCCGCGCCGAGTCCAATACTATCGCTAGTAGGACCATAGTTCATAGATGACGGTACTGCGTGAATTGAAAGTATGCCGCGAGTAAAATATATTGACCATTTACGCACCTCCTCCGCCTCCTCCTCCTCCTCCACCACCACCTCCTCCTCCTCCTCCTCCTCTGTACGGGGTTTTGTATGAGTTGCCGCTCAACAGTTGAGAATAGGCCGGCTGTTGCGACGCAGAAACGGCCTGCGATTGCGAGGCCATTGGACGATGAAATTCTGTAGCGGCAGCGACGACGTCTTGGTGTGCCGCTACAGAAGCGCTCTGAGCCAATGATCGAGCCGATTTGTTTGGATTGTGATGGTGGTGATGGTGGTGCTGAGGAAGCGGCATCGGCGGCGTATAAGATCCGCCGCCCATTCCGTTCATCACGTTATAGTAGGAGCCGTTTGTTGCCGTCGCCGCCGCCGCCGGCGACGACGACGACGCGTAGTCGCTGTAGTACACGTGTCGGTCCACGTGCTTTCGTTCTGAAAAAAAAGTAATTACTGTGAAGTTCACTGTTGAATTTAAAATGAAACTCACTATGCTGGTTGTGGTGGTGGTGATGATGGTGGTGATGATGTGAGGCGGAGTGGCCGCCTGCGAGCGACGGCAGCGACGGAGGACGATCTAGTCTCAGTGATCCTACAGAGAAAAAGATGCTAACTATATGGTCAAAAAGTCAAGAGCATAAAAAGTATTATATATGTACATATGCTCCTAACTTTATATACTATAAAGATGAAATTCTCACGCTGTTCCAAAATTTCCGTTATGCCCGCGCTATCCGCTTCTAATTCAAATTTAAATTTCGATAATTCCTGCTCCAGTTTTTTCAAATATTTTTCCACCTACTCCCCCAATGTTGTACATAGACGTCTCAAATAGCCGAGATTTTTCTTTTTACCAATTCGCGCATTTGATTGGCCATGTTCGTTTTCTCGTCGGCATCGTCCAAAATTCTCCGATATTCCTATTTCGAGGGAAATAGAAGACTAAATCGACGGAGTGAGACGGCGAACGCACGTCTTTTAGAAGACGAAACTGCTGCTCGCGCCATTCGGGCTTTCCTTTCTTCGCGAGAGCGAAAAACGATTTCGCTCGCGATTCGACGGCGTCGGCGGCGTCTACAAATCGTTTTCGTCGTTCTAAACTAAAAAAAACCAGGCCAAGTCCTGGCATAGTCATACTTTGCACTTTGAGATCCATTTCTCTCATTTCCGTGAAACGATCGCGCAAATCCTGAGGAAGTTGTTCGATGACTAGACGAATGACCGAGCGCAATAGAAACATCGTCAATAATCAAGTCCGCGTCGACCTCACGCTCTAAATAGTCTTCCAAGTAAAGCATTCTCGACTTTTTTTGCGAGCTAGATTCCTTAACGCGCGTTAGACACTACACAAAAAGTGCTTACGATCTAGATGCATTTATTAGTGCCGTCAGGTCCTGAACGAGCTGAGCGCTAGGCGTCGGCAACGACTGATTGACTTGCATCGCCTTATCGGCATATTCAAGCATGAGCGCCTTGTTTCCACGGCGATCGTGCAAGAGAGCAAGACACTTATAGAGTCTAATGAATGATTCGGATTTGACGTCATCGGGATCATCTTCCCACGCGTCCCGGATGTGCTGAAGCATTTTGTCGCATTCAATTTCTTCGTTTTCATTCAGAGCAAACTCCGTTGCCTTGGCAACCTCATCACTTTGAAAATAGTCGAGATACATTTGAATAACGCGATCGTGAAGAGAAACAGCCACAACGAGACGACCTTCTTTTATAAAACTGTTTCCAAGGTGATAGTATCCCATGGCAACGCGTACGTCATCAATGCCATACTTCATTGTCAAGTGATATATCTGTAGAAGAAAGAAGGGTAGAATTGAGCGCGCTATGGATGGCAATCTCACATCATCGGCTATCATTTTTCGAGCCCGCTCATAATTGCCTTGGGACATGTACAGCAGACCCAAGTGCCGACACACCAGTGACGTGAATGTTGCATCACATCCGGGATGTCGTAAAAGAATCCACTGCGCTTGACTGAGATACTTTTCGGCCTGAGGAATTTTTTCCAGTCCTAGGTCACGTGGACATCGTTTCAATTATGCGGCGGCGCGCGCGGACAATTTTTACCGAGTGCTGCGCTTCCTATAAGAACGTAAGGTGAAATGAGTTGAACGCTGCTCATTCCGTAAGCTTCGATGGCGACTTTCAGCAGTTGGGTGCCCGTAGCGTACGCTAGGTCGTGCTGATCTTCGACGAACTGGCGCTTAGCGGCACTTTCTAGTTGTTCAATTGTTTGCTTCTATACGTAAATTAATAAATTTTGGTTTAAAAAGATAGAATTTAAACCTGTTTGACGAGAGCCTGCTTTCGCTGAAAGATTCTCTCTTCTGACGCGTCAATAAACGGCAGTTTAGGCGAATCACTACTAGTATATGCTCATAAAATAGTTTAGCTTCGGTAAGAACCAACGTACCGATCGGATAAGCTTCCTTTCCTCATTGTTTTCGCCTTGACGACGAACGGTCAAGCACGTGATATCCTCTGGCCTCTCCCGGATAATTTGGTGACAGTGGGCGTGACGCGCCGAACATCATCATTACATGGGATGCTCTACTTCTGCAGTTAGTGGCGAAGACAAACGCGCTTTGAAACACGTAGACGACGACGATAAAGAATCGACGTGTAGCAGAGAAAACAAATCCAATCAAGAAGCGACTCAGACACGCCTCTCAAGCGAAGCTTCTCTTTTGGCGTCGAGCGACGACCAAACGTCGCTTTTCGAAGGAAGTCTAATAGCCGAGCTAGATCCAAGCGAAATCACCGTCCACGAAAATTTCTTCAATAGTAAATATGACAGTTTTAATTTTGCAACAATTACCACTCAATTCGACCAATAGACTTTGAAGATCACTTTGACGAAATTCACGATTTTGAAGAAGAAGAAGAAGACAACACGTCTTCACACGGACCAGTCTGATCTTCGTTCCTATTCACAAACAAAGTAAAGCGTCGAATAAAAATGTTTAATTAATTCAATCAGTACTCGTTTTTTAGGGCAGCTTCTTGCTCGGTCGTCAGAGCGATGCGACGCAATAGCCCGTCCATCTGACTCAAAGGAACGCCGGAATGCAAATCAATGAGAGGATTCATGCCGCGCAATCGCGGCGACGTCGACTTTCCCGACGTCGACGACTTGTCCGACTGCTCGCTTCCGGAGCCGCAATCGCATTCCTGATTGCATTCGCGATCAGCTCTCACCATCATCCGACCGTAGGATAACTTTCGTTCGACGACAAGTTGATTCTTGTCCGTCAACGAGAGCCTCGGCGGCGGCGACGGAGCTCGGCGTGGAGAGACTTGGCAGCGATGTCGCACCTGTGCCCTAGCAACGCCCGTCGGCGTTTCTTTTATTATCGACAAACCGAATTCGTTAGGGCTACTGCCGTCGTCAGATTCCGAATCGACGGTTTTGAGCAACGACGCTTTGCCGACTTTTCGACGACGTCGCGACGACGCTCCTTCGTAATCGCGCGTTTTGTTGCTAACCTCCGTTTCGTTTTCGCTGCTTATTTCGGATGGTTCGATGACTTCGATATGCTCCCAACGTCGCGCACCGGGGCTGAATTGAATCTTGACGAAATAGCGAGCGTCGGATTCGAGTGGCTTTGTCGTGTCTTCGTATAGACGAAAAACGAAGCGGGTCATGTAGTTGAGCTCGGGAATTTCGCCCAATTTTAGGAGAGCGTATTCCCATTCGGCATTCACGCGATCCTTGTGGTGAGAGAAACGCGGTGCAAAATGCGGTCTCGGTCCCCGTGGACGTAAGACTTACAGGAAAAAGTCCGCCGTGGCGAAGTATGTTGAGCATCGAGTGGACGTGCGATTCGCTAGTGAAATAGAGTCGAGTGCGAATGTGTCCAAAGGGAGAGTCGAAGCCGTCGTAGTAACTGATAAAAAGTAATACGACTGCGTGTGCCAACGTTTGTTTTTTTCGTACCTCGGATCGAGTCTGTTCTCGTTCTCCGATTGGGCTACGTTGTGGTTGAAATCGGCGCGCATTTTTCTCAACAGACCCGAGCAAATGACTTGACTGATTTCCACCTTCTCGGTCTCCGTCATTCCGTACTCCTAAAAATCGTCGTCAATCGTATGTGAATGAAAACACAACCTCGTTTGTTTCTTTCTTACCTGTGGTACGATAACGTCGGCCAATTTGCTGACGATGTCGTGCAGTTGTCGCCATTCGTGCACTTCTGCACGTCTAAAGAATTTAATTAATTGTCTCTACAAAGTCAATCACTAATAGTAGTACTTGTTGTGAAGCAAATCGTATTTGACGCAGTCGTAAATGTCGGGTATCTTGCTTATTTGAAACGTGTCGTTTTTCGTTATAAGATCCTGAAAAACGAGAATATATTGACTGGAAAATTGAAATCGTCACGTTTACCCTGGCGAGTTTATCCCAACGAGCTGCCATCAGAATCAGACTCTCTCCGTGATAAAATTTGCACTCTAAAAACGAAAATACGAAATCGACGCTTCGCATTCTCTGGCAGCCTACCATACGAAGACAGCCCTTCTCTTTCTACCCTCGCTTCCAGTTTGTCTTTGATAGAACAGACGAGCTTGTGAACCGTCTTACACGCTTCAAAAGGATTTCGAACAGCCTCCAGAGAAGACAATAGCGATGCTGTCTTAGTGGGAGCCACCTAGTGGTACGGCCCAGTCAGCGCGTGGTGTATGCGCGTAAATCCTCCATGTGCTTCTTACGCGAATCCTGTCCTCTTCTTCAAGGTCCTTCTTCGTTTGCATTAGACTGTGCAACTTTAGCTTGACGCTGTTCCGATGCAACAAATAAGCAAAACACGTTTCGCAACGACTGCTAAATCTTTTCTAACCGATCCATCATGAGGCTCCCATTATTGGAATTATCCAGCATACTATTCGTCTTGTCGGTATTAACGAGAGACACGAGAACTGGCGTCAATCCACCCTCCAAAGCCAATAGGCCCTAAGAAACAAAACCCTTCATCAGACAGTGATTAAAACAATTGCGGAGGATCACACGCCGTACCTTTGCAAACGCAGCCGCCGTCATTTGAACTCTTCCCTCGTCAGACGCGTAAATTTTCAAGTCGTGCCGATAGGTGCTGTGGAGCCGAAGGAAGCCCAAGCCCGATCCGCCTTCTTCGTCGGGATAAAGTAGCCGAAATTCTCTTCCCAGACTCTCGGCTTGAGCGCAACCCGTCGCCGTTAGCTCGCCGCCCCACTTCAATATGAGAAGAAGCACCCGGTCGTCCTTTTTGGGTCCAAAAACGTTTCCGCTGCTCGGCTCTCCGCTGCTCTTTCGATGTTTCGTGTAGCTTGATCCCTTTGGACGACAGTAACGAAACTGGACTTTACGGTTGATGCCCGAGAAAGAGCCATACCTAACAGAAATTTAAAAAAATCACCCCTGACAAGGATCTTATACTCACATTTCCAAAACCGATTTCAGACGTTCAAGCTTATAGATCTCTTCTCTCACGTACTTACCTTCCTCTACTTGACTGAGAAGGTAACGTGCAATAGTCAAAACTTCCTGTCAATCCGTTAATTGGCTTTTAATAGATGCCTCATCCAAAACTAAAACCTTGAGCTGACTTGGCGATTTCGCTTTGATCTGCTGCTGCTCTCCCTTTCCGTATTTTTTGACTAATTCGTGGAATCTTGTACGGAAAGATAGCCGCTTCAAGTTATTTGAGACAGAGAGAGCACTAGAACTCACTTTTCGTGAAAAACTTCCATTTTCATTTTCTGTTTTGGTGTCCTATCACCGTGACGCATTATTCCAACGACGCAGCGAAGCTGAATTCTGTCCACGAAACGCCCTAATTCTTACGTTCATACCACGTGGCGTTCAAACTCACTTGTCTTCCAACTCGTCACGAAGTTGCCATTTTATCGGTTGCTTAAGCGGCGGACTAGACGAATATAACTCAGGAGCCACTTTGGATAAAATCAATCCGCTATAATAGAAGAGAAATAATTTCATTTTTGTAAGAAGAAAACAATCAAGTAGAACTTACAGGAGAATGTGACTGCAATCGTCGTAATATTTCTGCGACGTTTTCACGAAGCTAAAACCGTTCACGTCGCAAACGTACGATTTTCCGTTGGCACGCAGCAAGTCGAATCCACAGACAGTTTGCTAGCCATAAACAAAAGACATCATTCATAGCGTCTACGTTTTTTTTTACAAACGTTTCTACCCCAAAGGCCAGTGTTATGATTCGAGCCATTTGCTTTTCCTTAGCCGACAGTATGACCGGATAGCGAATTTCCTTGCCCTGTTTATCGCGTTCGACTCGGCCATCCAGAGCCTAAAACGCAATAGAGAGCCAGACCTGTCTACATCTTCTTTCGCCATACTGGAGACTTTCTCGCTTCGGCGTGGGCATAGTCGGGGCCCACAGTATAGACTTTCACATCAGTTCCGTCAGTCGCTTTGAAGTCCTCATAAATAAAGGATCCTCTTCTTCGAATTCGTCCCTCTGTGCTATATTCACTCGACTTGTTACCAACCTATACATGTACATCCCCAAAATTACGTCACACTTTCATAGAAATAGCACTCCAGTCTCGCCTTTCTAAAAAGTCTTTGACTCCCTCCACCCGCCTCGCACGGATAATAGATGTGAATGTTATGATCTTCGGCGTTCGTCGGCTTCTCGACAAAGGGCTTGGGAAATTCGACGCCGTCGACTCGAATCGAATCGGCTTTTTCGTCGACCGGCTCGTCGCCTTCGTTGTAGACGGCGTAGCGCGGCGTCTCGATTCCGTTCTTGCGTAGAACGTTGTAGACGCGACGTCGATCTTGGAGATTGTATTGCGTTGGAAGATCGTTGAGGACGAACGGTTTGCGCAGTTCGACGTATTCGATTGCTTTGTCCAGTGGAAAACCGGTCGAATAGAACGATATGAGACTGTTGCAGTCGGGCCACGACGTCACCGGTTCGTTGAGAATGATGTCGTCCGAAAAGACGACGATTTCGATCGCTGGGTGGCGTTTGAGGCGTGTGAGAATCTCTTGCATTGGTCGTGATTCGCACTGGGAATTCGAGTCAGTAGAAGACACGTTCTTTGCGTAGCCTACCTTTTTCGATCGAGCGCACACACCGACGACGACTTTTTTTCTCTCTTCTCCATTGACGAAATCCATCAGTGTATCTACGCCCCTAGCTACGCACGCGCACTAGGTATCGCGCAGTTGGCGTAAATTTAGGAAAGGCGTTCTGTCGAAAATTTTGGCATGTCTAGTGCCTTCGGGGCGATGGAGCTTCTTGACCAGCTTCGCGCAGTCATCCGGGAGAAGGACACGACGATAGAACGACAGGAAGCGACCATCTGCGGTTTGCGCGAACAAGTGGAGCGACTGCGACTCGAAATAGAACGTCTCGAAGCAGAAGCAGAATCCTATCGTTCTCTTTTCGAAAGAAAAACAGAGTAAGGAGTCGCGACATCTCGCCAGGAAGGGGGGGGCGTCTACGTTCTTCCCTCCTACAGGACAGACGTCGAAAACCGTCGAACGAGTCCGCAATCGAAGAGTCTTCGAAAGGTAAACGTTCGCGAGAAGGTCGAGAACATCGAGGAGCGACGAAAGAGCATAGAAATGGAGACTGTTCTCTTTCCACAACATTCGAACGCCGCCGCCGCCGAAACGGCGACAGTTATCGAGAAGGAAAAGAATGCGATAAAGACCGCCGAAGTGACGTCGATCGACGAGAAAAAGAGCGCAGTGACCGAAGCAACTCTAATGGAACCAATCGAAGAGGAACAAGCAATCAATTGCGGACGTCACAGGGAACGCAGGCGCTCGGACTCGAGTCAACCGACGCAGAATCGACGCGGACTCGGAGCGCGACGCAATACGGTCACCGAACGACCCGAACAGCCATTATTTATGCGAGAAGGACGACGACGTCGTCTGACGACGCGTCGCGGTCGTCTGCCGCCCGTCGATCGAACGAGCAAAACGTGGCAGGGCTCATACGCGCTTTCGCCCGATATGGACATACGACTTCGCGAGAAAATTCTCAACGAATTAAGTCGTAAGTACGGCAACGGCGATCTCGAACGGGTGCAGGCGGCGGCGCGCGTGATACAGACCTGCTATCGAAGTTTCGTCATGCGTCGACGTCTCACATTTATACGGGCCATACCGGCGCGTGAGCGTAAGCGTACGCGCACACTTCCGAATTTCGCTAAACCGGACGTGACCGGGTATCCAAGTCTGCTCGAAGAAGCGCGCAAGGCCAATCGGCATCGTCATTTGCTGCCCAGCCGTTCCTTATCGCAGTCGCCGACGAGCGCCGTCGCCGTCGCTGCCGCCACGACCGTCACTCAATCAATCCGCGAAGGTGTAGAAGAAGAGAAAGAAGTAGGCGAAACGACGACTGACGGGGGGATCGGTGACACGCGTGCCGCCGCCATTGAACGAACGACTGCGCCGACGGTTATCATTGAATCTGCGGCTACGGCGACAATGGCACCGATCGATCTATCAGCCGCCGACTCGTCGTCGTCTTTGATGATGAGAAATCCTAAGCCGCACGCCTCCGCTGAAGACTTCGACGACGTTTCGGAAATATCGAGCGTTGCCTACAACGACGAAGACGACGACGACGAAGACGACGACGAAATCGGCGGCAATCACGAATCGGTGAGACGAAAGATATCGTCGGCTTCGTTGCTCTCGAGCGCGACGACTCTATCGGACGTGAGCGACGTGTTGCCCTCGCTTCCCAACGTGTCGTGCGCTTCGCGCGAAAGCCGAACGGAGGCGCAGCGGATCTGGCAGCTCGGGGTCAATCATTTCAACAGGTAGGAAGGAGATCCGATGCGGGGGGCTCTCTCGTCGTGGGGGGAAGCGGCTCTGGGCGGCATTTTTTTGTGTACCTTACGTGTATCGCGCGTGCTTCGCTCGTGTCTAGGAAGCCAAACAAGGGTGTGTTCTTTCTTGTCTCGCGCTCGCTCGTCGAAGATTCTCCCGTCGCCGTCGCCGAGTTTCTCCTGCGACGGAAGGGGCTGAGCAAACTGAAGATCGGTGAATACGTCGGCGATCCGAGCGATTTCAACATCGCCGTTTTGCAGTGAGACCGCGCGCGCGCGAAATTCCGGCCGGAATTTCATTCATTCGTTTGTTCTCCTTACGTAGGGAATTCGCGCGAGCGATCAGTCTCAAGGATATGACCTTTGTGGCGGCCCTGAGAAAGTTTCAATCCCATTTTATACTTCCTGTACGTTCGTTCCCCTACGCACATCCTTTTTGTATACGTTCGCCATCTCAATGTTTTGTTTCCGATAGGGCGAAGCGCAAAAAATCGAACGAATCATCGAGGTAGAAAGTTTCGTCCTCCAACACTTATTGCGCGTCTCTAACATCTCCCTTTTGTTCTAGGCGTTTGCTGCGCAGTATACCGCCTGCAATCCACGTGCCGTGTCCGATTCCCAGGACACGATCTTTGTATTGGCATATTCGGTTATCATGCTCAACACCGATCTTCACAATGCGAACGTTAAGCGGAAGATGACAAAGGAACAGTTCGTTCACAACAATAGAGGTAAAAAATTGCAATTCATTTTTTTTTGTCTTTTTCACATATACCGATGTTCTTCAGGAATCGACAACGGAAAAAATTTGCCGAAATTTTTTCTCGAGAACGTTTACGACGAAATCGAGAACGTCTCCCTCGCCCCGGCGACGGATCACACGACAGAAGTCGAGCGCGTTGAGAAGTCCATTTCGGGACTACCAGACGTAAGGAAGCAGATAAAAAGTGCGACAATAGTGTGACCATCTGGCGCTTGCTTTCCATGCAGCGATTGACCGTCCCCTTTCGTCAACTCGTTCACATGACGCAGCTCAATCAAGTTCTTGATCCGTATCGACGCCAGTCGAAGAATGATCATCCGCGATTTGTTTTTCTATTCAATGATCTACTCTTGGTATGTCTTTCTCTCGCTGTTGTATTTGAGGCGGTTGTACATGTGCTACTTTTTGGCAGCTGGTCAAACTTAATCCCAAACGATTGAGAGCCGAGCATCTCTATCATTACAAGTCCTCTCTTCCCCTTTGTGGTCTCTCTTTCAAGACGTTTCAGACTGAGCGTAATGGAATCGATGACGCGTTCTTTTTCTATCTCTTACGGTTTTTTTTGTGTTTCTTCAGATTATAAATACGGTGTTACGTTAAAAACTTCTTATAATGATCAGGTACGGGTACGGGCTTCGTTTCTGGAGGAGAAGATTTGATTCTATTGTGGTTTTTTCTAGATACAGCACTTCTGTGCAAGCTCAGCCAAAGTACAGGAAAGCCTTCTTCGGGATTTATTTGAACTCCTACGCGAAGTCGACGACATGGAGAACGAGAGATTAGGTCTGTATTAAATAATGTGGTGAAAACTAAAGGCATTTTTTTTTCTCCTGCCTCTCTTCAAAGCTGAACTAAAGCGAGCCACAATGAAGAGTTCGCAGTTCAAGAATGCCATGGATGACGCCAGCGGAAAGAACTCATCTGGTGGAAGTCTTCGAGCACCGAGGGCTACATCCGTCACTCTCAGTCCTCAGTTTCAGCGACGCGTGTTTGGAGGAACGGGAAAAGTAGTCAGCAGCTATTTGGACGTTGACGGTCGGAGCACTAGCATACCAGCTGATCTCAATATGCTTAGAGACGAGGTACAATGATAGGTCTAAGGGAGATCTGATTTGATAGTTTATGATGATTTTTCTAGGGCTATAGTCTTGGAGCTTCTCGTTCTCCGTCGCCTGCTGATTCTGGGTTTCGGTCTGGAAAGGCTACTTCGCCTTCTCCGTCCGTCCAGTCAAATGGATCCACTCTAAAGGGATCATTTTTGAAGTTTAAAAAGTCAAAGAAGCTATAGAATGCTTGCAATCTCTGTTGTGCAGAGAAGCATATTATGCTGTGCAACCCCTATTTCGTTTCCTACACCGCCTATTTCTTGAGTCACTTGAATGAAATATAACTACAGTACCGGTTATATATCATGATAATCATCTGTCTAGAATGCAGGGAATGTAACGCGTCCCTTAATTAACGTGCTTTAGACTTTGGCAGTTTGGCTGCGGAATCCGTGCTGCTGCTGCAGCTGCAGCTCCGCCAC
This sequence comes from Oscarella lobularis, assembly GCF_947507565.1. Classification (NCBI taxonomy): domain Eukaryota; kingdom Metazoa; phylum Porifera; class Homoscleromorpha; order Homosclerophorida; family Oscarellidae; genus Oscarella; species Oscarella lobularis. Next base: position 2,815,421 of record NC_089178.1, on the reverse strand, counting down.
GCAGAAAAGAAGCAGGGAAATCCTGCATTATCCTCAAGTAGACGCTTGTCGTTGTCTCTAGCGTGATCGGGCATTACGGGGCCTCTAGGTAAGACCTCTACACGACTGACATCGTGCCTATTTGCAGAGAATCCCTGCGCAATCCTTTTGCGCTTCAGAAGACAGCGATTCGTGAGTACAGATCCTGCAGGTGACGTCTTTTTCGAAGGCTATCGCGATTCAGGCCCGGATCAGGGCACCGCCTCCACTACTGTACGTGGACTCAGTGAATGGTGAAAGAAGGTAAGGGGCTGTTTCGTAAAGGCGTTTTCTGTGAATGTAGATTAATTTATGGACATACCGACGAGGCAGATGAAGAGCTTTCCGATGTCCTCATTCACCTCCGGGCCCCGAGGTGACTAAATAAAACCGGCCCAACTCGAGCCAGAGAGGTTAAACGCGGCGCAAATGCAGGGGATTCAATCCCCTACTCCAGTGGCATGAGTGATAAACTGCTACCCCACTTGGGCAAGACGCGGTGGGTTACAATAGCGGTCCACCTGTGCCTTGGTATATAAAGGCACCCCCGGGACAGATGGGTTACTGTCTCCCCGAATGGGGGCCTGGGTGAAGGGTCCCCTCATCTGAGGACTAGAAAGAGACGTTCATTTTTTGTTTTTCTACTTCCGGTTTACTTCCGTGTTTATTAAAATAAAAATTGACGTAGATTTCTTACTGTGTATTCGTGGGCCGTTTTTGATCACGGGGTCTTGCCCGGGACCCCGAATGGAGCAGTTTAAGAGTCGTGCTCAGGACACTACACGCGAAATGAGCCGCGCGAATTCTACTTACAACCACGTGCATACTACCCATTGCAAAATAGAAAGTCTATGTTTTTTTCTCTTTTTTCCTCTTGCCGAGATCCAGATCCTAGAGCTGTATGCAGCCGCCGCCGAATCTCTTTGACAGAAAGCACGGCTCTCTTAGGTTACAGCTTAGACGTGGGAACCGAACAAGGAGCCCCACCGCGAAACTTGCTGCTGAGGAGCAATTCCACAGAAAAAAGCAAACCCTCGAGGACAATAGCGAGTGATTTAACCAAAGACGATCACGCTGGAGCCCTCCGTCACCTTGCTGAAGCGTGAAACACGCCGCGCCGATTTCTGCATTCGTTTCGGACTACTGCAAGCCCTATTAAGACTATAGAAACGCACCTTTAGTCGAATTGCCAC